>NC_041338.1:10751304-11051304 GCF_004354835.1 Perca flavescens | reverse complement strand
GCTTTAGACACTCATCGTCATGGTCCCTGAAGTCTCTTTTTCTCCTGATTCTTCCAGTGGGGGTTAGTCCTCCTGCAGGGCCAGCAGTGCCATCATGCTGCATTACGCACGGGCTTGGGTCACAGCAGTATATACAGTGAGGAAAATAAGTATTTGCTATTTTGCAAGTTCTCCCACTTAGAAATCATTGAGGGGTCTGAAATTGTCATCGTAGGTGCATGTCCACTGTGAGAGACATAATCTAAAAAAAAATCCAGAAATCACAATATATGATTTTTTTAACTATTTATTTGTATGATACAGCTGCATATAAGTATTTGAACACCTGTCTATCAGCTAGAATTCTGACCCTCAAATACCTGTTAGTCTGCCTTTAAAATGTCCACCTCCACTCCATTTATTATCCTAAATCAGATGCACCTGTTTGAGGTCGTTAGCTGCATAAAGACACCTGTCCACCCCATACAATCAGTAAGAATCCAACTACTAACATGGCCAAGACCAAAGAGCTGTCCAAAGACACTAGAGACAAAATTGTACACCTCCACAAGGCTGGAAAGGGCTATGGGGAAATTGCCAAGCAGCTTGGTGAAAAAAGGTCCACTGTTGGAGCAATCATTAGAAAATGGAAGAAGCTAAACATGACTGTCAATCTCTCTCGGACTGGGGCTCCATGCAAGATCTCACCTCGTGGGGTCTCAATGATCTTAAGAAAAGTGAGAAATCAGCCCAGAACTACACGGGAGGAGCTGGTCAATGACCTGAAAAGAGCTGGGACCACCGTTTCCAAGGTTACTGTTGGTAATACACTAAGACGTCATGGTTTGAAATCATGCATGGCACGGAAGGTTCCCCTGCTTTAACCAGCACATGTCCAGGCCCGTCTTACGTTTGCCAATGACCATTTGGATGATCAAGAGGAGTCATGGGAGAAAGTCATGTGGTCAGATGAGACCAAAATAGAACTTTTTGGTCATAATTCCACTAACCGTTTTTGGAGGAAGAAGAATGATGAGTACCATCCCAAGAACACCATCCCTACTGTGAAGCATGGGGGTGGTAGCATCATGCTTTGGGGGTGTTTTTCTGCACATGGGACAGGGCGACTGCACTGTATTAAGGAGAGGATGACCGGGGCCATGTATTGCAAGATTTTGGGGAACAACCTCCTTCCCTCAGTTAGAGCATTGAAGATGGGTCGAGGCTGGGTCTTCCAACATGACAATGAGCCGAAGCACACAGCCAGGGTAACCAAGGAGTGGCTCTGTAAGAAGCATATCAAGGTTCTGGCGTGGCCTAGCCAGTCTCCAGACCTAAACCCAATAGAGAATCTTTGGAGGGAGCTCAAACTCCGTGTTTCTAAGTGACAGCCCAGAAACCTGACTGATCTAGAGAAGATCTGTGTGGAGGAGTGGGCCAAAATCCCTCCTGCAGTGTGTGCAAACCTGGTGAAAAACTACAGGAAACGTTTGACCTCTGTACTTGCAAACAAAGGCTACTGTACCAAATATTAACATTGATTTTCTCAGGTATTCAAATACTTATTTGCAGCTGTATCATACAAATAAATAGTTAAAAAATCATATATTGTGATTTCTGGATTTTTTTTTTTTAGATTACGTCTCTCACAGTGGACATGCACCTACGATAGCAGGGTGTTCAAATACTGATTTTCCTCACTGTATATGTTTACAACAATTTGTGATTGTTAAAACCTTGCCAAAATCACAGCATCAACTAGTGGTATCCCTCACTCTGAGATACAATTTGAAGACGAAATAAAGTGTAATAGGCAAACACACTTTTCATCATGCAGGTTTTGTCACAAACAGTATTAAAGTTCGGACCGATAACGAGGACATTAAGGGTAACAATTGCGCGAGAGCTTAGCGGCTGTATTTCCGGACTTTGACATTTGATGATATATGCACAGTTTTAAAGACAGATATTTAGTTATTTACACTGTGTTCTGCAGTTATCTAATGCTAGGGTATTTGATGCTATCCTGTATTCCGTGCAGTCGGGCCATCTCCTCCTCCTGCGCTCCGTAGCGGACAATGTGATGGCGAGACAGCGCTGATTAAATATTAAGAACACATTTTTATTTAAGATTTGAGTTGGAGGTGTTTATGGAACAGTTATCACTCAGTACAAGCGCAAATCACACTGCTGGATTTAATCTTCATGGTAATGTGGATGATATGGAGGGAAAGAATGTGCGTGAGGCATCAATACTAGAAAATATTACGAGTAATCTTATTCCCACATGTACTCTCTGGAGTCTGACTTCAGTTCACCACCTCACCATCTGCGTCGCCAATTCCTATTTTGTCTCCAAATGTGCGTACACATGGGTCAGAGTTTGCGTGGAGGACCGCACATTCTCCCGTCAAGTTTGTTTTTTATAAATCACAACCTTTGCGTGGGAAGTGGCATACGCACATTTTCAGCCCCGTTTTGTGCGTACGCCATGTTTATAAATGAGACCCCTGATCTCCACTAAGGCTATCAAAGTCCTTATGCCTTTACCTCCACCTACTTGTGTGAGTGTGGGTTTTCCGCACTGACCCTGATTAAAAACAAATACAGATCAAGGCTGCAGGTGGAGGGCGACTTGCGTTTATTTCTCTCTGCAGTGCAGCCCGGCATCGAACACCTCTGCCCATCAAAAGCACAGCCTCACTGTTCCCACTGAACAGGGGCAAATCTAGGATCAGACATTTAGCTCAGCCCCTAATGAGAATGTGACACAGATACAGTGCCTTGCAAAAGTGTTAACCCCCCCCCCCACGCTAAATCAGTAATATATACATAAATGCAAAATATTAAACATATAAACAAACTATGAAAGTCCCTTTATTGACTACCAGAATCAAATGAAATGATAATGAGGTGTAAATAATAAATACATAAATAAAACTTTACTTGATAGGGTTACAGGTGCATAGCGTTAGCGACAGCGACACAGATTGTTTGCCCAGGCGGTGGACTCAATGGAAAGTGTTTTGGACGGTGCCAGGCGGTAATTTCAGGTGAGTTTCCATAAAGATTTTGATGAGGGATTGTGGATTGTCAAGTGTTTGTTCGGGGATGCCGGAAAAGATTATCACGCATGGAATGGCAGGGTACCTGCGGGGTCTTAAATTCAATATTCTAAAAATAAGGCCTTAAAAGTCTTACATTTTGTTCAGAAAGTATTAAATTTTGTTTACAAAGGTCTTACATTTTTTTCTTGTCCTTTCGTAGGATTAAATAAATACCGCTACATCATAAATAGATGCTTTGTGTGTGTGTGTGACTTTACAATTTACTCTGTGTGACTTGGATGTTATACGACAGTACAGGTACGGTTTACGTCAGAGCTTTTCTTTACGCTCTTGACGGTGGAATGTGAGCAGTGTGTGCGACACTAAGGTGTATAATAATCACATGATGGTGTTTTATCATAAATCCATGGACATGGACATGGCAAGCTCTGGCCCTAAACATCCAAGCTTGGGCGCAAATCAATCAGTTGTCATCAAAGAAAACTAAGCGTCTCGCACCGTGCTACTAACAAGCTAACGTTAGATCGTTGGTTAGAATGGGCAAGTGTCTGAAGGTCTGGCCACAGATGCGGACCAGTTGGTGGACGAGGCTGAGGGCAATGGGGCTGAGGTTAGCACCACAAGCGGATGCAGCGTGTGTCAGTCCAGCACTAATGAAATGGCAGAGCTGGAAGGCCCACCAGCAGGTTCCTGATCATCTAGCAATGGAAAGATGGTTGTGTATAAGATAATGATGGTGTCTGCGGTGCTCCATGTTTGAAACGCAGCCAATGTGCTTACACACATTTTGAAGATTATTTTTGGGGGGCATTTTTAGGCCTTTATTTCCACAGGACAGATGAAGACATGAAAGGGGAGAGAGAGGGAGAATGACATGCAGCAAAGGGCTGCAGGTCGGAGCCGAACCCGCAGCTGCTGCGTCAAGGAGTAAACCTCTATATATGTGCCCCTGCTCTACCAACTGAGTTAACCCGGCCACCTTACACACATTTGATGGCATCACCCAGATGTGCAGTGATTACCGGCGTGAGAAAAAAAACAAAAACGGAGCCCAACCCTTTATCCCTGCTGCTATTAAACAGCCTTTAGCCAGCCTTAGCAGAACGGGATGAAAAAAATCACTTTAACAATTGGCATTTACATTGGCATATATTTTACATTATCTTATCTAGCCAAGGTGGAACTAATTTAACACCTCATAATGCACACGTTTTATTTTTTTTATCATCCTATTTATTTTATGTTTTGAAGTTTCATAGCATAGAAGCTCTTCATGCAACAAATAAGTTATCTTATGTTATTAGAGGACAGCAAAGGTATTGTTAACTAAATATGATTGTTGAGTATTATAATAACATGTTTTAGCAAGGTTGTGGGGTTTTTAGCGGTTCCTACGGTAATTCTAAGCCAAAAAAGTGTGTCTGTCAGTTGGGTACAGAGCTCTGTGTCTGGCTATGTGCCTAGCAACATTGTTGGATGCTGAGGTCTCCGCCTGGGGAGACTCTCTCCAGTATTTTGAATTTGGACTGCAGTAACTATTTTAAATGCTTACATGTATTACATGTTGCATGTTTAAATTTCATCCTAGGTGGTAATACAAAGGTCTTAAAAAGTCTTCAATTTAACTTAAAAAATCCTGGGGGTAGCCTCAATGGGTTTGTAAATCCAGAATAGTGTCCTTGATCAATTTGTTTTCTTTGGTGATTGCATGCAATCTTGTGGCTTGTAATTCCTGATTTGATTGTGTGTAGTGTAACTAATGTTATGGTGCGCAAAGTCCAGGCTATCACGTATGTCTTTAACTTCTTCGTGTAATGAGACATAAAAGTCCAGTTTTTTGTTGATGCTGGCCAGAACACATACATCGATATCGGTAATTTGTAAATCATCTGTGTTCTTTTGTTGGGATTAAGTCCGTGTCCATGTTGGCTTGCAGATGATAGTAGTGGTCGATGAATGCGTTGAGATCCGTCAAATCCTCCACTGTTAGACTATCCAGGTTGTTGGTGGCAGATCTACTAAAGTACAAACTGAATTGAAACATCTTAATAATACTTTAAACTAAACTTTTTTAGCTTTTTAGCTTTTAGCTTTTTTTACTTACTTTTTTTAGCAGTAGGACGCCACCATGTTGAATCTCGCCTCCGATCTCACACGATCATAGAATGGACATATCTGATTTGCTCGACAATATAGTTTTAAAGTATTTTTGTTTGTTTGTTTTGTTTAATCCATTAACATATGGGGATTCCCATGTACCGTTTTCCCATGACACTCTGCCAAGACCTTTTGCCACCCCATGTAACAAAAATGTAGTGCAATGAAGGGTATGAAAAAAAGATTTATAAGGTCTTGAGTATTCCTACGCAGTATAGCACACATACCCTTAGAAGAATATAAAGGCAGCTTTGTACTTATTTTCCGCCCAATTAGAGAAAAGGAACGCATCACTACTTCACTAGTGGGCAAACACAAATCCTTCTTTACAGCACAAACCCAAGTGTCTTCTCGCAGAAACCACACTGTAAGCAACAGTAAATCATTAAAGCCCTTACCTAACATTCCTTTCTCTGCATTGGAGAGACACAGATCCTTTTCTGCAGATGGTAGAACAAACGCTACCACAAAACATTCGACTCCATCAGCCATCAGAGCCAGGCCCAACACCACAAAGAGCGTCCACTGGAACTTCCCGTGGCCACAGTCCTCCATGATGTCTTCGTATTGTTCAGATAACTCTTCTAGTTCAGAGACTGCACTGCCAGCTGCTCGAGCTTTAGCCCTGGGACACAAAAAAATCAAGAATAATAAGTCATAAAGAAGGCAACAATGAAAACAATCTTTGATTCCTTTTACACTGTCCTGAGTATCTTTATTTGAAATATGTTTGTTTCTGGTGTTGTCAGATCAAGGGATTTCAAACTCTTAAACATGAAGATCCTTTCGAAATTGGTAAATTTGGGAATGCAATGCTGTTCATATTTTTCCCCCTGAAGATGAATACAAAACCAAAACAAAAACAGACTGGTAGACAATAGAAAGAGTCAGACCTAGGGGGTATTGCACAAAAGTAGAATTTATAAATCCAGGATAACTGATAAAGCGAGGTTTGACCTAGTCTAATCTGTGCATTCTGGCTTGGTGCGTTTCACAACGGCCAAGCCAGGCTGAGGGGGAGCGACTAGGTCGAGCCAGGCTTAAGTAATTTGGATAGATGCGCATTCACGGCTTTCTAAACAGACCATGAGGTTGATCACAGATTTACTGATGCTAAAATGGAGAATACGCATTGTGCATATACTTTACACAGAGTGAGCAGCACATTATTTGTAAGAAACACGGCCGCTGTGATGAAACAGCAAGATAAAACGTTGCAACCAATCACGGATCGACTGAATGTGTAAGAAGAAGCCTAAAAATAGACATGTGACCACGAGTCTGAACTGTTACCGTTATAACTATAACATTCAAGGAGTTAGGCTACTAATAATTTGCACACCTTAACAATTGTATATTTTGGATTAAAAGTGACCAGAATGGTTTCAGTTAAGAGCAGTAAATGTATATTTTTAGACTATCATTCCAACAGTTCGTGAAATGGTCTCATAATTTAATCTATTTGATTCGTGTACACAAACATACAAACATATCTCATTTTTTCGTGATGGTCAGCACGTTTTTTTTTCGTGATGGTGAGCACATTTTATATAATATCAACAATTGCATAGCTGTATACAGCGGGATGGTTTGTGTTTAGGAAAAGAAGAACGGGACAGTTGGGTTTAGGAAAATAATAATGGGACGGTTGGATTTAGTAAGGGACTATTCGTTATTTATTTCAGGGGCCACCGGAGGAGTTTTGGGACCTTAAGTCAAAATAGACATGACCCTCCCCTCGCCAGTAATAATTTTTCTAAGACCCTCTAAAACGATTTGGAAAAAAGGCATGACCCTCCCCCAACAATTTCTCGATACCTTCTGCACTAGTTTGCACTTGGCAAAGATATACAGATTACCATTGTTTACCAACGTTGTTTACACCAATGACATACATGATTAAACCTCTGCATTCTCATCTGACGCATCACACTCCTCTGTTATGGTGTGGTGGCCATTTCAGTAGATTTACTCACTAACGTCTTCTCCGTGAACCATCACCTTATCGTGGTGGAGAGGTTTGTGTGTCTCTGTGAACCTGAGGGCTGTGTTGTCTGGAGCTTTGTGCCCCTGGTAGGGTCTCCCAAGGCAAAGTGGTCTCAGGTGAGGGGCCAGACAAAGAATGGTTCAAAAACCCCAATGAAGAAGCAAGGTAGAGATGGAGTGACCCTGCCCGGAGGAAGCCCGGGGCCCCGTCTGGAGCCAGGCCCAGACGGGCGGGCTCGTCGGCGAGCGCCTGGTGGCGGGTTTGCCACGAGCCCGGCCGGGCACAGCCCGAACAAGCGACGTGGCTCCCATCTCTCCAGCCCATGGGCCCACCACCTGTGGGAGGAACCGTTGGGGTCGGGTGCGATGCCACATGGGTGGCAGTGAAGGTCAGGGGCCTCGGACGGACCAGACCCGGGCGGCAGGCGCTGGCTCTGGGGGCGTGGAACGTCACCTCTCTGTGGGGGAAGGAGCCGGAACTGGTGCGGGAGGTGGGCGCTACCGGTTAGATCTGGTGGGGCTTACCTCTACGCACAGTCTCGGTTCTGGAACCATACTCCTGGATAGGGGTTGGACTCTTTTCTTCTCCGGAGTTGCCCAGGGTGTGAGGCGCCGGGCGGGTGTGGGGATACTCACAAGCCCCGGCTGGCGCCGCTGTGTTGGAGTTTACCCGGTGGACGAGAGGGTCGCCTCCCCACGCCTGCGGGTTGTGGGGAAAACTCTGACTGTTGTTTGTGCATATGCACCAAACAGGAGTTCGGAGTATTCGGCCTTCTTGGAGACCTTGACTGGAGTCCTGCATGGGGCTCCAGTGGGGGACTCCATTGTTCTGCTGGGGGACTTCAACGCACACGTGGGCAATGATGGAGACACCTGGGGCGTGATTGGGAGGAACGGCCTCCTGATCTAAACCAGAGTGGTTGTTTGTTGTTGGACTTCTGTGCTAGTCATGGATTGTCTATAACGAACACCATGTTCGAACATAGGGATGCTCATAAGTGTACCTGGTACCAGAGCACCCTAGGCCGAAGGTCAATGATCGATTTCATAATCGTTTCATCTGATCTGAGGCCGTATGTTTTGGACACTCGGGTGAAGAGAGGGGCAGAGCTGTCAACCGATCACCATCTGGTGGTGAGTTGGGTCAGGGGTGGGGAAGACTCTGGACAGACCTGGTAAGCCCAAGCGTGTAGTGCGGGTAAATTGGGAACGTCTGGAGGAGGCCCCTGTCCGACAGACTTTCAACTCACACCTCCGGCGGAGCTTTTCGTGCATCCCTGTGGAGGCTGGGGGCATTGAACCCGAGTGGACAATGTTCAAAGTTTCCATTGCTGAAGCTGCGGCGAGGAGCTGTGGTCTTAGGATCTTAGGTGCCTCAAGGGGCGGTAACCCACGAACACCGTGGTGGACACCAGTGGTCAGGGAAGCCGTCCGACTGAAGAAGGAGTACTTCCGGGATATGTTATCTCGGAGGACTCCGGAGGCAGTTGCAGGGTACCGAAGGGCCCGAAGGGCTGCAGCCTCTGCCGTGAAAGAGGCAAAGCAGCGGGTGTGGGAGAAGTTTGGAGAAGACATGGAGAAGGACTTTCGGTCGGCACCAAAGTGTTTCTGGAAAACTGTTCGCCACCTCAGGAGGGGGGCGGGGAACCATCCAAGCTGTGTACAGTAAGGATGGGACACTGTTGACCTCCACTGAGGAGGTAATAGGGCGGTGGAGGGAGCACTTTGAGGAACTCCTGAATCCGACTAATCGCCCTCTATGTTAGAGGCAGAGCTGGAGGATAACGGGGATTGTCGTCGATTTCCCAGGCGGAAGTCACTGATGTAGTCAAACAACTACACAGTGGCAAAGCCCCGGGATTGATGAGATCCGTCCAGAAATGCTCAAGGCTCTGGGTGTGGAGGGGCTGTCCTGGTTGACACGCCTCTTCAACATTGCGTGGAAGTCTGGGGACGGTGCCAAAGGAGTGGCAGACTGGGGTGGTGGTTCCTCTTTTTAAAAAGGGGACCAGAGGGTGTGTGCCAATTATGGGGGTATCACACTTCTCAGCCTCCCTGGTAAAGTCTACTCCAAGGTGCTGGAAAGGAGGGGTTCGGCCGATAGTCGAACCTCGGGTTGAGGAGGAACAATGCGGATTCCGTCCTGGTCGTGGAACAACGGACCAGCTCTTCACTCTCGCAAGGATCCTGGAGGGAGCCTGGGAGTATGCCCAACCGGTCTACATGTGTTTTGTGGATTTGGAGAAGGCGTATGACCGGGTCCCCGGGAGATACTGTGGGAGGTGCTGCGGGAGTATGGGGTGAGGGGTCTCTACTCAGGGCCATCCAATCTCTGTATGACCAAAGTGAGAGCTGTGTCCGGGTTCTCGGTAGTAAGTCGGACTCGTTTCAGGTGAGGGTTGGCCTCCGCCAGGGCTGCGCTTTGTCACCAATCCTGTTTGTAATATTTATGGACAGGATATCGAGGCGTAGTCGGGGGGGAGGGGTTGCAGTTTGGTGGGCTGGGGATCTCATCGCTGCTCTTTGCAGATGATGTGGTCCTGATGGCATCATCGGCCTGCGACCTTCAGCACTCACTGGATCGGTTCGCAACCGAGTGTGAAGCGGTTGGGATGAGGATCAGCACCTCTAAATCGGAGGCCATGGTTCTCAGCAGGAAACCGATGGAATGCCTTCTCCAGGTAGGGAATGAGTCCTTACCCCAAGTGAAGGAGTTCAAGTACCTTGGGGTTTTGTTCGCGAGTGAGGGGACAATGGGCGGGAGATTGGTCGGAGAATCGGCGCAGCGGGTGCGGTATTGCATTCAATCTATCGCACCGTTGTGACGAAAAGAGAGCTGAGCCAGAAGGCAAAGCTCTCGATCTACCGGTCAGTTTTCGTTCCTACCCTCACCTATGGTCATGAAGGCTGGGTCATGACCGAAAGAGCGAGATCCAGGGTACAAGCGGCGAAATGGGTTTCCTCAGGAGGGTGGCTGGCGTCTCCCTTAGAGATAGGGTGAGAAGCTCAGTCATCCGTGAGGAGCTCGGAGAGAGCCGCTGCTCGCTGCGTCGAAAGGAGCCAGTTGAGGTGGTTCGGGCATCTGGTAAGGATGCCCCCTGGGCGCCTCCCTAGGGAGGTGTTCCAGGCACGTCCAGCTGGGAGGAGGCCTCGGGGAAGACCCAGGACTAGGTGGAGGGATTATATCTCCAACCTGGCCTGGGAACGCCTCGGGATCCCCCAGTCGGAGCTGGTTAATGTTGCTCGGGAAAGGGAAGTTTGGGGTCCCCTGCTGGAGCTGCTCCCCCCGCGACCCGACACCGGATAAGCGGACGAAGATGGATGGATGGATGGATGGATACTCACTAACGTCGTGGAAACACAATAAGCATGGAAACTAAATGCACACTTCCTGCATTACTCCATTACTTCAAATACTAAGTTACTCATCTAGTAAACTAGTATTCACATGAAATAGAACTATAAAACATTGAGACCATTCAGCAAAGCACTCTGGGTAACATTCAACACACAAACTGGTTGCTATGGACTCGTCACTAGGATTCCTGCACTTCGCCGTTTAAACAAAGTGGAATAAACACTCATACCTCCTATATATGTATATATATATATATATATATATATATATATATATATATATATATATACATATATATATATATATATATATATATGCTACAAATACACATGGAACTGCTGCGTGTGGATTATCACAGAAGCCTGCCTACGGCAGCTACCAGCTAGCACAGCGAGCTAGTAACCGGCAGGAGGTATGAGTTGAAAACGCATCTTGTTGTCACGTAAGAGCCCTGTTCATGTTGCACAAACATTTTAATTGCATTTTGTGTCTGTTAAGGCACAAAAGCACTCTTTATTTATGCCCCCAAAAATACCATTTTAGTTAACTGGGAGCTATGGGCATTAGCTGCAGCAACTCCAGTTTTGCTATCGACAGTACTCACATATTTATAGTGATCAAGATTAACGGAAAAATTGCCTGGAGTTCTCCTTTAATGCTACGTCATCTTCTCAGTGAGAATCGTGCTGTGATCACGAAAGATGCTTCCCATTGAAATACATTAGGTTTAAAAACGTGCTAAAAATTAGATAAACGTGTTTTTGTACATGAATCAAATTACGTGGCCATTTCACGAACTGCAGTGAGACTGGGTTGATCATTCAGTCCGTTCGCTATTGTCTGCCACCCAGTTTCTCGCTGTTTAATTATTGCAAATTTGCTTCTTCCCAAATATGCTATGCTTCCTCGTATATATGGACATATAAAAGAAAGAAGCTGAAAAATTGGACTCCAAAATCTAGAAACTATGAAGATAATCAAGTGATAAACTGAATGCACACTGTAAACATGACTGTAACAGAGTATTCATCAGTGTTTTCCCCCTAGCAAAAAATATGAGGTCAAAAACCATTGAGGTGTCCTCTCCCTGTTGTTTTGTGAATGTACTGTACAGTATTACTGGTCCAGTGAACTAAGACTATAATTTGGGAAGATTATACAGTGTACTGAGTGAACAGAAAAGGCTCCTGGATTAATAAATCCTGGCTGTTAGTCTGGTCAGGAGCAAACTAGTTAAGGATTTTATGCTAAAAATTTGATCGATGATCGGTCTGGCCCTAAAAAGACCAGACTTAATCTGATTCCAATTCTATGGTTACTACCATAGATATAGAACAATAGATATGACATGACGTCATAACTAATGGCATAGCTGTCCGCCATCTTACTAGGGTACTGTTTACAATTGTCACCTATGGCAGCAAGTATGGTTGTCAGCTGTGCAGCACCTAACTGCTTTACCAAAAGGACCGAAGAGACCCAGAAGGCTGGCATCACTTTCCACATTTCAGTAGGAGTAGGAATATTTTTTCTCTTCTTTTTTTAAATATAAATACAGAAAAGTTGGTGAACTAGCTAGCTAGCTAGTTACATTACCTAGCAACCCTTAATGGACCGGCTGAATTAACACGTCGTTACATTGACTGCTGCGGCTGATTTTACTCAATCTGTGTTAAGTTTTTAGTTAAATTAAAGTCAATAACAAGTACTCTTCTTTACTCCTAAATCTCATTTTATAATATCTCAAGACAAATCCAGCAAGCTAACGGTACGTTAAAACGTTACACACAGAGTAAAGTTACGTTACACAAATCAACAGTAGATCCAGCAACACGGAGCCCTAACCGACCAGCCGCACTTAACGTTACATTTTCACTAGCTAACGTTAGCTCCCCAAACATTAGCCATGTGGAATCCTGCTGTCAGTCATCATATATTAACATCTATTCAGTAAAGCAAATTAAAACTTAATAATCCATGTCTTGATGAGGTAAAGTAACTTCAATCCAGAAAGGATTCCTACTTCAGCAGCAAAGTCTCTGCATTACTATCGTAAATGTAATTTCCATAACGCAATGAAAATTAAAGACAAGTCCATCAGCAGTTCTGGTAAAGTCATTATAGTCTTTATCAACAAAAACTCAGTGAAGCTAGCGAGGCTCTCCAACTACTCCGCTCATCGTCTAAACAAACTCCATGCCGGCCGGTTGACAGTAAGAAAACAAACGCTAAACAGGAAGTAGCGGGGTTGATGGGAAATGTGGTCTTATAGTTGAGATATCTATATCTACAGACATAAATACATGTATTAATAAATTACTGTTGAATGTTTCTCTCATGTGTCTTATCGTAACTACCGCTCCATAGACCATAATACTGAATCTATTTAGGATTTCTACGTTAAAAAATATTGTTTAATGTATATTAGCCATTCAGAATACCAAAGACAGAGAAGAGTTTTTACATATTAAGTTCAGGCAAAATTGAAAAAATAAAATTATTACCTGCAATATAAATGCAAATTGATGAGATTATCTTTATAATTGAACAAATTACTTGTTCTCTTGGAGCTATATCAATCAAAATTCCACCCAAATCTTTTTTTTTTGTTTCTTTCTAGAAAGGCACAGTTGTCTTACATTCATTACTTTGAATTAAAACCACTATTGATGTATTGGTAGAAAAATATAAGGATTATAAAGACAACATGTCAAGACAACAATCTTTCCCCATTGATTCCAATTGAAGCAATTCTAAAACTTAACCCTGGTAAGATGGCCGCCAAGTGGTTCCATCCTGGAATGGCAAGTATGAATTACATGTCATATCTATTGTTCTATATCTATGATTACTACACCCTGAATAGTGTTTGTTTACTGGTAGATCAGAGAAATAAAACTCAGGATTAGTTATAAGTTATAACAAGCTTTAGTGAAGAATGATATTGCAAAATACAAGAGCTATGCATACGGATCCAAGATGAGTCTACCTCTCCCTGGCCAAACAGACAGAGGTTCCCCCAGCATGAGATGCTGCTAAGTTAAGATACTGTCTATTTATCCATTTCTGTCCCATCTTCTGGTGATGCTGTCATCAGTTTGGATACAGTCCAGATCTTCTGGCTCCAGCCAGCTCCTAACGATATGTAACACACTGTATGAAAACGTTACCTCGGCTTCTCCCATTCTCAGGTCAAAAGAGACAAGCTGTTGTATTGTTGTTGTTATAAATAATCAGTCAAGCTGGCTATGCTTTATGAGGATACAAATCATAGTTGAATTATAGTTGTGTGTTTAGTGGAAGAGCACTGTGACAGCTTAGTCATGCAAAATGAGAAAAGGATACTGTTGTACTGTTGTACAGCAGCACTGTATGACGGTGGTCAGAAAGCAACAAGAGTGCAGCAACGAAGTTAATCAGTTTGATATCAGTTTGACCATGAGAATAAGTTACTCCTCAACCTGTGACAGGCAACAGCGGCGCATTGTTCTTTCTGACCATCAGCATAGCTAAAGTCTGCCTAACAGCTGATGAAGAGGGCGTGTGCCAAAAGACTGGAACCACTCTGTGCACCAACCAGGGGACGCTAAGTCTAAACCACGGTACTCCTCCAACTTTTAATAAACAAATCAAAATGCTCTTAGAGATTGATATATGAATTCATGTATAAGCCAGAAAATTCAGTCTGATGAGAGAAGCCTGTGTGCCTGCTCAACTCGGACCCGTGTACACGTTTATGCTCTTATGATTTTACTTAAATAAATACTTGTTAAACTTTTAAATCCTCTCCTTGCCTATTTAGTGGATTTTGAAACGCACAGTAACAATGCTTTTTGGCAATAAATCTTATACTGTTGGAAAGCCTGTTTAGTTCCCTTTCAAATGATGCCCCAAAAAACATTTAAGAAGTACTACAAGTCCCTATATACTAGTGCTGTCATTTTAACGGCGTAAATTTTTTATCGCGAGATTAACGTTCTTTTTGGCCTAGCAAACATTATAGTTTTATTCACATGCTGTTGGAACAACTAGTAATGTTAGAAAAACTACAGGGCTTGACATTAACTTTTTGAGGCACTATGTTTTGCTAATGCAGAATTTTAAGAAACCATTGAAAGCATCCAAACACTATCAACATTAATACAATTCAGTTTAAACAGTAGAAACAAATGTGTCCCAAGAATAGATTTCCCCTTCAACAAGAAAAAAGGATCTCCAGACTCATAATACAAAGTTATACTTTGCACGCCGGTGTGCAGAAGTATATATTTTGAGATTCTTAGTGAATATTTTAAAGTTTCTCATTACTTTCAGATTCCTAGTCAATATTCTAAGTTACTATGTCAATTGAGATATTTTGAGATATTGAGTTAATATATTGAGATTGTAAGTCAATATTTTGAATGTTCTCATTGCTTTGAGATTCTTAGTCAATATTCTGAGTTACTAAGTCAATATATTGAGATACTGAACCAATATGTTGAGTTACTAAGTCAATATATCACGATACTAAGCCAATATATTGAGATTAAGTCAATATTTTATAGTTTCTCATTACTTTGATATTCTGAGATACTCAATATATTGAGATACTAATTCAATATTTTGACCAGAGGTAGTGGTGACTTGAACTTATACTATATCTAAAATAATTTTGTAGACATAACAAAGGATTTTGCCACTAAATGTTGGTGTCAACGTGTTTTTTTTTTTTCTTTCTACAATTTCGCTTACCAAGGGATCCTTTAAAAAGGTGTAGCTACTTTACAGTTGATTATTACCTGATATTTAATCCGCTACAAACGAGTAGCGGAGCAGCTAGTAACGTTACGAGACAGAGAGCCAGCCGTCAAGAGTCAAATTAACTTCATGCTTCATCCGCACAAAGCACACTTCTATCGCCACAAGTGACAGCTTTATTCGGCTTGTTTTCTGTGAACGATGTGGGGACGGGGTAACGTTAAAGCGTAGTTAGCATGCTAACGTTAGTTAACTAACACCGGCTGCCTGGCTTGCTGGTTCCGCGGTGCTTTCATGCTGTATCGCTTACAGAGAAGGAGCTGAACAGTGGGCTGGGTCTAACGTCAGCGGTCCGCTCTCCCGCTGCTGCTGGGTCTAACGTTAGTTAATGTATTTGTTTCAAATCGGTAAAGTAAAATCTGTAACATAAACGGAATGAATGGCACATAATAACGTATATAATGCTTCATCCAGACAAAGCACATTGCTATCGCCACGAGTGACTTCTGTTTTCAGCTTGTTTTCTGTGAACGATGTGGCGAGGAGGTAACGTTAAGGTGGAGTTAGCAAGCTAACACCGGCTAGCTCGCCGTGCTTTCATGCTGCTTCGCTTTTGGAGAATGCGCTGAACAGCCGTCTGGGTCTAACGTTAGCGGCCCGCCGACCCGCTGCCCGGGATTGTGGGGTAAAATATGTATTTGTTTCAATTCTGTAACATTGACGAAATGAGTGGCATTTTGATTTGTTTGAGTTTTAACTTGTCCAGTGGGGCAAGTAAATTTCTCTTCCACTTGTCCTACAAAAAATCCACTTGTCCCAGACAAGCGGACAAGCCTTAATGTCGAGCCCTGCATCTAACACCACATCGGATCTAGCTAGACCGGAAACAAATCAACAGGCACGCCGCACACACTTGTTTTGGCTTGCGAGCCAGCCAAAGAGTAGTAGGCTAACGTTACGTTTTGAGTGGATGGCGAGCGTAAGACGCCGAAATGGATTTCTTTGCATTCATTTGATTCCCAATCAAGATACACTGGTTAGAATTGCTTTCCATTGTTAATATGTACTTAAAAACAGTTCTGAAATGTAAAATAATACAATTTTATTCATGTGATAAAATTAACTATAGAAATTTGGCGATTAATCGCAATTAAAAATTTTTTATCATTTGACAGCCCTGCTATATACATAACCTTCTTCAGCAGGTGAACAACAAATTGGAGAGTTCCTTAATTCACTTAACTTACCTGTTCTATCACAGGAACAAAAACAAATATTAACAGCTACGATGACTGAAAAAGATTTAAACAGCGCCATTTCCAGGCTCAAAACGAATAAGTTGACCGGCCCGGATGGCTTTCCACCCAAGAGGTATAAGGCGTTTCGACTTGAGCTAATGCCAAGCCTTCTCCGGGTCTGCAATTTACCTTTTCAGGGTACCAAAATGCCTCCGTTATGGAGCAAAGCAGTGATCACTGTCATCCCCAAGGACGGGAAAGGTAAATTAGAATTATTAGAATTTTGGTCTTAAATGTTGAATATAAATCATATACAGTTATCCTTGCCAAAATATTATTCCCCGGCTTATACATAGCGACCAGACTGGATTTATCCCATATCCAACAAAACAAACTTGAAGCCTTCTTAATTAGTCTGGACGCAAAGAAGGCATTTGTTTCGGTGAGCTGTCTTTTTCTATATAAAGTCCTCGAAAGATTTGGTATAAATGACAACTTTGTTAGGAGCACCTGTACACTATACAAAAAAAATGTCAGCTCGGATTAAAATAAATGGGTACATCACAGAAAATATTATATTAGAGCTACTCGAGACAGGGATGTCCAATCTTACCATTACTCTTTGTGCTATACACTCACCTAAAGGATTATTAGGAACACCCTACTAATACTGTGTTTGACCCCCTTTCGTCTTCAGAACTGCCTTAATTATTTGTCATTGATTCAGCAAGGTGCTGGAAGTATTCTTTAGAAATGTTGGCCCATATTGATAGGATAGCATCTTACAGTTGATGGAGATTTGTGGGATGCACATCCAGGGCACGAAGCTCCCGTTCCACCACATCCCAAATATGTTCTATTGGGTTGAGATCTGGTGACTGTGGGGGCCATTTTAGTACAGTGAACTCATTGTCATGTTCAAGAAACCAATTTGAAATGATTCAAGCTTTGTGACATTGTGCATTATCCTGCTGGAAGTAGCCATCAGAGGATGGGTACATGGTGGTCATAAAAGGATGGACATGGTCAGAAACAATGCTCAGGTAGGCTGTGGCATTTCAATTATGCCCAGTTGGTACTAAGGGGCCTAAAGTGTGCCAAGAAAACACCCCCCACACCATTACACTACCACCACCAGCCTGCACAGTGGTAACAAGGCATGATGGATCCATGTTCTCATTCTGTTTACGCCAAATTCTGACTCTACCATCTGAATGTCTCAACAGAAATCGAGACTCATCAGACCAGGCAACATTTTTACAGTCTTCAACTGTCCCATTTTGGTGAGCTTGTGCAAATTGTAGCCTCATTTTCCTATTTTTAGTGGAGATGAGTGGTACCCGGTGGGGTCTTCTGCTGGTGTAGCCCATCCGCCTCAAGGTTGTGCATGTTGTGGCTTCACAAATGCTTTGCTGCATACCTCGGTTGAAATGAGTGGTTACTTGAGTCAAAGTTGATCTTCTATCAGCTGGAATCAGTTTGCCCATTCTCCTCTGACCTCCAGCATCAACAAGGCATTTTCACCCACAGGACTGCCGCATACTGGATGTTTTTCCTTTTTCAGACCATTCTTTGTAAACCCTAGAAATGGTTGTGCGTTAGAATCCCAGTAACTGAGCAGATTGTGAAATACTCAAACCAGCCCATCTGGCACCAACAACCATGCCACGCTCAAAGTTGCTTAGATCACCTTTCTTTCCCATTCTGACATTCAGTTTGGAGTTCAGGAGATTGTCTAGACCTAGACAACACCCCTAAATGCATTGAAGCAACTGCCATGTGATTGGTTGATTAGATAATTGCATTAACGAGAAATCTTACAGGTGTTCATAATAATCCTTTAGGTGAGTGTATATAGAGCCTCTCGCACAAATTATTTCTGAGATTATTTCTAGTTATATATATATATATATATATATATATATAAAACTAGACATAATCTCATACATATTTATAGTTATATAAAAATAAATTATATAAAGTTATATAAATATCGAGCCTCTTCCTTATTTCACCAGTAAATTCCTGTTAAACGACAAAAACAACCACTGGATATTACAGGTATTTTACAATAACATTAAACGCAGCCCGAGGCTGGCGAGGCAAGTTTGAAGCGAACGCAACATATGTGTTGTTTTTCAGACAACGGCAGCTGCAGACTGTCGTACGTCCCCCTGTTGGAATCCTCTACAGTAAAATACAGACAAACTTTTACACTGTTTAGCTGTCAACATTTTAACTATGTTTAATCCAGCTGCTAGCTAACGGTAGGCTAACGTTACCTGCTGTCGAGTGTAGTGTTAACTAGCGTCCCGTGCAGCGATGTTTCGGTTGCCTCTAACGTCCGTTTAGGAGCATCAAAGAGAAGCGCAGGCATTTAAGTGGCACCGAAATCCGCGTTGCTATTCGGTCCGGTAGATAATGGTTGTTAAGGCACCGGTTGGTGCCGTATTAGCACCGGGTCTCAGTACCCAACCCTAGTAACAGCTGAATATTCTATCTCATGATGGAAAAGTAGAGATGATTGTAGACGAAAATTAAGAAATTTTATCTTTGTTTTTATTTTATACAAAACATTTTAGTCTTGTCTTTTTTTGTCAACAATAATGCATGTTAATTTAGTCTTAGTCAGCGTTTTTGGACATTGGCGCAGTCTCGTCATCGTCTCTGTCTTAGTCATGGAAAAAAAGGTCGTTGACGAACATTTTTAGTCTCGAGGAATGGTATTAACCAATTTTAAAGATTATTTATATGCAGCCCCGATTAGATCCTTGATTAATATATGTAACCCAACATTTCAAGATAAGTGGAAAGATGTTGAACTCTCTATTATGAATGATCCTCCAATCCATGCAGTACTGGCCCACAAAAGGTTGGGAAGACTTAATGATGAGATGCAAAACCCATGGATTAAAGTCCAACAAAAAAATGGAATATGTTGAAAGAGGAGTATAAACTGGACTGCAAATAATTCATTGGTGAGCCTATGACCCTGGTTTCCATCCTAATAAAATGGATTATGGATTTAAATCTAGGCTCTCAAAAGCAATAGCATTTACTCTCTAACAGTAAAGGTACAACTAAAAGACTTGACGAAAGAATATGGCTTTGAAAAATCTTATTTTCATAGATACCTGCAAATACATAACCATTACAAGCATCTATCTAATAAAGCGAGACGTATCTGTATGTATGTATGTATGTATATGTGTCCGTGTTTGGGTTGAAGGTAACCTGCACATCACACGCAGACACCACATGCAGAACGCTGTGTTACCGCCTTTGACTCTTTTCCTGCTTCCAATGTTAGCTACATTGCTGGATATACCAAAACTAACTTTTCTTCACTTTCCTGGAGCACAAGCAGATAGCTGAAAGGAACATTGTGGCGGTTGGCTCAATAAAAGCCATTTGCCAACACTAAATATAAAACAAAAGCCAGGCACTATATAGTATTAAGTTGCTGTGAGGTATAGACTACATTCACTTCTAAACAGAGGCATAACATAACGTAATCTCGGAGATTATTCCTTCACAGTGCTGTGCAATGCCAGAAAATGCCAGAGCTGAACCGGGCAGACACAGCACACACAGTTTTCATCAGACTCACCCTGTGTCGGGTTAATTAAGTCTACTGCTAACTTACAACACTAATAACATTACCGTCGCCAAAATACCCTGCAAATCAAATCCCCTACTTCACCGATAAGCGATTTGTAGAAAAAATATAAACGTTGGAGGCCATTAATCGGCCGTTGCTCACGTCACATTTACGTTGTCTCTCACAGTTGGAGGCTGCGCAGTAAAGCTAGCGATCACCGGAAAAGTGCTTCTAATAGCCTTCACTGGTCCGTCCAGAGCAACGGGATCTGTTGGTCCATTCTTATATACTGTCTATGGACAATTCCAGCGTTGCTATGATACTGATAAACAAAGCTGCTAATGCTAATTGCTTAGCTAGCAACAGACATCGAACTATTGACATTATACCGCTATATCACATTTAACCGACGTGACAAGGCAACTTTTCTCCACGCAGCAGCCTTTCTATTTATATCTGTATAAGAGAGGACATAGAAAATCGTACATTCAGACACTTATCAGTCGTTCTAGTCTCTCTGCCATTTTTCTGAGTCGCTTCCGAAGCTTTTTAACGGTGTAGTACGACGTCCGCTGGTGGCGTATTGCGTATTACGGAGCTGATTTCAACTGCCAGCGTGAAGGCGGCGTAACCCTTCTTGCTCCTCTACCGTTAAACTGGAACAGCCAGCAGTGGAGAGACTAGAAGAGCCGATATACATGTTTGTTAAGGATGGAAGCTTGGGGTGCATCGCTTAGTTCTAATTGAACGGAGGAATTATGGTATTCTTCGGTAGCCTGACTAACTTTAACCGTTGTTCACGTGAAATCTCAAAGACAGCCTGTTGCTTTGTTTATAGACTATTTGTGAGTGACCGTTTGCTGTATGACCTATCAATTCCTGTCGATAAAGTATAATAGGGTAAATCCTGTATAGTGCATACACTAGCTTTTATGTATCTTTGTAAGTCATTGTTAGTTGCAAGCGCACCGTAATTACAGAGGTATCCACACTGAAAACTGAATAATTAACGCACAACAGCATAACGTTGAACTGTACTTCATTTAACTGGGAGAATAATACACATTAGTAACAGTCTTGTTCTGTGGTGTAACGTTAACTTAGTTAAATTAACTAATTTTCATCTGCTAGCTATTAAACAGCATGTTTCAAAATGCGCCAGCAGTTAGCAAGACCATAACGTTAATATTTCTATGATAAAATGTTATCTTTCTTATTGTTATTATGGTTAATAAAATCTAACCTACATTATACAGTTTAATAGTAATCTTGTAGAAAAGCAGGAGAAAAAGGAGGAAGGTCGCAAGACCAACAACGGTGGACGTTCGGGCAGTTCTGGAGATCGGCGTGTGACGACCCCTCCCAATCTGCCTGCCTGTCATGTCCTGCTCCTCTGTCTCAGGTACTGGGAGTGGGCGGGTAGGTGGAGCTGTGAGGGTCGTCTGTACCTGGCCATCTGGGCGTGGCTTACAGAAGGCATAAAAGATTGCTCTCCTGGGAGTCTCACTCTCTCTCAGCTGGTCCTCCTGCAATAATCCACCATTTTATTCTTTGTTTGGTTTGTTACACCTTACAACACACATCACACCATTCATTCACTCATCCACACATGGCAAACACGACTGATGCCTACGACATTTACACACCCCACTAATGCATGTATGTTTAGTTAATTTGTGTTATTAGTATATTTAGTTAAATAAACTATATTTTTGTTAATCTGTGTGTGACCTCCCTTTTGTTGCCGGCCTTGAGCCAAGCGGTAACAATAGTTAATGTTAATAAAGGGAGTGGCAATCCTTGCATTTTGCTGACACTATCGTAAGTTAGGAAATGTAAACTTCAATTTGCAGAACTAACGTTAGCTAATTATCTAACTAAATTGACACATTATATGTTTTACCACAAGTGGCTAACGTTACAGACCGTTTACACGGTAACATCAGATACATATACTTTACAGTTTTACTCCTCTTATATGTAATATACCTGTGGACATGTATGCAATGAGCTACTAAGATTACTTTTACACTTAGCTGTTAAGCTTACCTCGATGTATGTAAGCTAACTTTGTTAGCAGCAGTTTTCAGGTTGCCAACGCAGGTGGGTGTATACAGAATTTGCAGCTTCAGTCAGTTTCCTCCCTCGCTCCTCCCCAGCTTCACCCTCTCGTCTAAAAATCGTCACATCCGTTTTTAATGCAACCAAGATGGCAACACCCGTGACGGCAAACTCGAAGCCTCAGAGCAGCTCTCCACAAAACAAAGGGTGACACATGCTCTGTACATTAATATTAACAGTCTATGGGCTAAACATATAGAGTGTGTGGCCAACTAGGGAATTGAATGTTCTGAGCTATCCTGTTATGCGATTGGTTCCAAGGTGGTCACCCCATGTGAAAAAAAAATTCTATTACAAATGTACTTTAATAAAGTGTACTAAGTATATTTTCTAAATTTTGTACTATTTTCGTCAAATCCAAGCATAGTTAAGTGTATTTAATTATGTATTAACTTAAACTTAACTATTTGACTACACTTCAAGTGTAAATAGTATACTAAAATGGAACAACTTTTTTTAAACTTCAAGTGCACTAAAATACACTAATGAAAATCAAGATTCATGTGCAATTAAGCACACAATTGCATTGTATTGCCACTTATTGAAATACATTTAAAAAGACATTGCAGCGCAACTTACAGTTGCGTTTAAGTATATTTTGTGCATATTGCTATCATACTTATAATTACTATAAACTATGTTAATTTAGTATGCCTCTGTGATATTTCAAGTGATCTACAAATTCACTTCATAACTATATTTAGTGCTTTTAAAGTGTCCCACTATGACAATAATGTGTTTGAAGTGAAGTTCAATTACAACCTTAACATCATAAACACGTACTTTCAGTGCAATGTTATTATAGTGTAAGGTAGAAACAAATTGTTTGAAGTATATTTCATCTGTACTTTTATCCCCATTTTGTTATACTTAAGCATGAATGTTGCTATTACACTACAAGTGTATTATATTACAATTCAGTCCAAGTGCATTACATCAACAGATTATAAATTGCATTTCAGAAAAGGATCTTTATTATTGACACAAAAGTAAAACACAAAATCAGATATTGGCAAAAGCAGGAACCTTGAACAGTAAAGGCAGCATCAAGAAAAAAAAAAAAAAAAAAAAAAAGAATATCAGTGATACATACGCGATATCCACTGTGCTCAGACGCTATTTGGTTGACGGCGCAGTCTCTCTGGCCCTTTCACTGGAAGAGCCTGTTTTTTAGAGAAAATGCTTTGTTGGTAAGTTTCCCTCCATCAAGTTCAATGCAAATCTTTTGGATCGAAGGCGAGCAGGGTATCTGAAGTGCAGGGCATAGTTTACATTAGTCCAAACAGCGTAGCAACAGGTAATGCTACATTATAAAGATCTTGCAACATCTTGATGCCTTCAAGGACAATACCAATGTCCCCTGGTTCATCACTTGAAGCATGTTCTTTAAGAACATAAATCCCAACACTGGTTTCTTCAGTGGCCTCGTTGATGGCGTCTTCATCCATGCCCTATTAAAAAAAAAAGAAAAAGGCAGTCAATAAGACCAATCGAGAAACAAATACACAAGTATTAAATCATAAGGGACTAGTAAGTAGGGCTAAGGATTTTAGAAAATAATCTAATTGCGATTTTTTTCCACAAATATTGTGATTGCAATTTAATATGCAATAATTTTTTAAGCTCTTTGTCTTCTGTATTATTCAACAAAGACAAGTAATACATCCTTGTATAGTATGAACAACACAAAATTAGATAGATTAGATTTCCTGGATGCCAGATCTGGATGTGATGATGAAATTAGGTGATGCATGAATTTATATGAATGACATCTTTTTATTTAACTACTTCAATCACAGTAGTATATTGAGCACTGACCAAGCCTGGTGTAAACATTCATATGAAAGTCAGAAACAAATCACACAAACTAAAGTGCAGATTGCAAAAATATGTGGCTTTACCACACTTAGTAGTACTTAGATTATTTAATTATTATTAACTGTAATAAACATATATAAACATGTGGATTGCATTGTTTTTTTTGAACAAACTACACTTTGAAGTCAACTGGTGTACACTGTCATATGGGTACATATTTCTCTAAGAATATTACAACATTGTTACTACAAAGGTACTAGCCTTGCTGTCAACTCCAAATCACGTAGGAAAGAGATTGACAGTAAAGACAAAAAAAGATACAAATATGAAGATAAGAAAATAAATAGAGGAAAGGTTAAAACAGACAAAAAGATGAATATAGTAGGAGAAAGATGAAAAATAAGTAGACGTTGGGCCTTACAATTTGTATGCTGTTCTTGCCAATAAATTGTGGTATGTAAAATATAACATATAACATTACATAACCTTTCCACAATTCTAAAATCTTAATGTTTTTCAAAAAAAGAAATAACACTAAACAACCAGTTGGTGTTTTAATGTTTCTGATACTGTTAAAGTTTAAAATGGCGATATCTGTGAGAGTAGGTCCATTTTCATTTGTAAACAATTGAGAAACAAATAAATGTTTCCATCTGTAACTTTCAATTATTTTAGGAAATATACAAAGAAAAAAGAAATATGACAGCACTTACCACTATAAACTTCTCCGTGAACCATCACCTTATCGTGGTGGAGAGGTTTGTGTGTCTCTGTGAACCTGAGGGCTGTGTTGTCTGGAGCTTTGTGCTCCTGGTAGGGTCTCCCAAGGCAAAGTGGTCTCAGGTGAGGGGCCAGACAAAGAATGGTTCAAAAACCCCAATGAAGAAGCAAGGTAGAGATGGAGTGACCCTGCCCGGAGGAAGCCCGGGGCCCCGTCTGGAGCCAGGCCCAGACGGGCGGGCTCGTCGGCGAGCGCCTGGTGGCGGGTTTGCCACACGAGCCCGGCCGGGCACAGCCCGAACAAGCTACGTGGCTCCCATCTCTCCAGCCCATGGGCCCACCACCTGTGGGAGGAACCGTTGGGGTCGGGTGCGATGCCACATGGGTGGCAGTGAAGGTCAGGGGCCTCGACGGACCAGACCCGGGCGGCAGGCGCTGGCTCTGGGGGACGTGGGCGTCACCTCTCTGTGGGGGAAGGAGCCGGAACTGGTGCGGGAGGTGGAGCGCTACCGGTTAGATCTGGTGGGGCTTACCTCTACGCACAGTCTCGGTTCTGGAACCATACTCCTGGATAGGGGTTGGACTCTTTTCTTCTCCGGAGTTGCCCAGGGTGTGAGGCGCCGGCGGGGGTGTGGGATACTCACAAGCCCCGGCTGGCGCCGCTGTGTTGGAGTTACCCCGGTGGGCGAGAGGGTCGCCTCCCACGCCTGCGGGTTGTGGGGAAAACTCTGACTGTTGTTTGTGCATATGCACCAAACAGGAGTTCGGAGTATTCGGCCTTCTTGGAGACCTTGACTGGAGTCCTGCATGGGGCTCCAGTGGGGGACTCCATTGTTCTGCTGGGGGACTTCAGCGCACACGTGGGCAATGATGGAGACACCTGGAGGCGTGATTGGGAGGAACGGCCTCCCTGATCTAAACCAGAGTGGTTGTTTGTTGTTGGACTTCTGTGCTAGTCATGGATTGTCTATAACGAACACCATGTTCGAACATAGGGATGCTCATAAGTGTACCTGGTACCAGAGCACCCTAGGCCGAAGGTCAATGATCGATTTCATAATCGTTTCATCTGATCTGAGGCCGTATGTTTTGGACACTCGGGTGAAGAGAGGGGCAGAGCTGTCAACCGATCACCATCTGGTGGTGAGTTGGGTCAGGGGTGGGGAAGACTCTGGACAGACCTGGTAAGCCCAAACGTGTAGTGCGGGTAAATTGGGAACGTCTGGAGGAGGCCCTGTCCGACAGACTTTCAACTCACACCTCCGGGCGGAGCTTTTCGTGCATCCCTGTGGAGGCTGGGGGCATTGAACCCGAGTGGACAATGTTCAAAGTTTCCATTGCTGAAGCTGCGCGCGAGGAGCTGTGGTCTTAGGATCTTAGGTGCCTCAAGGGGCGGTAACCCACGAACACCGTGGTGGACACCAGTGGTCAGGGAAGCCGTCCGACTGAAGAAGGAGTCCTTCCGGGATATGTTATCTCGGAGGACTCGGAGGCGGTTGCAGGGTACCGAAGGGCCCGAAGGGCTGCAGCCTCTGCCGTGAAAGAGGCAAAGCAGCGGGTGTGGGAGAAGTTTGGAGAAGACATGGAGAAGGACTTTCGGTCGGCACCAAAGTGTTTCTGGAAAACTGTTCGCCACCTCAGGAGGGGGAAGCGGGGAACCATCCAAGCTGTGTACAGTAAGGATGGGACACTGTTGACCTCCACTGAGGAGGTAATAGGGGGCGGTGGAAGGAGCACTTTGAGGAACTCCTGAATCCGACTAATACGCCCTCTATGTTAGAGGCAGAGCTGGAGGATAACGGGGATTGTCGTCGATTTCCCAGGCGGAAGTCACTGATGTAGTCAAACAACTACACAGTGGCAAAGCCCCGGGATTGATGAGATCCGTCCAGAAATGCTCAAGGCTCTGGGTGTGGAGGGGCTGTCCTGGTTGACACGCCTCTTCAACATTGCGTGGAAGTCTGGGACGGTGCCAAAGGAGTGGCAGACTGGGGTGGTGGTTCCTCTTTTTAAAAAGGGGGACCAGAGGGTGTGTGCCAATTATAGGGGTATCACACTTCTCAGCCTCCCTGGTAAAGTCTACTCCAAGGTGCTGGAAAGGAGGGTTCGGGCCGATAGTCGAACCTCGGGTTGAGGAGGAACAATGCGGATTCCGTCCTGGTCGTGGAACAACGGACCAGCTCTTCACTCGCAAGGATCCTGGAGGGAGCCTGGGAGTATGCCCAACCGGTCTACATGTGTTTTGTGGATTTGGAGAAGGCGTATGACCGGGTCCCCGGGAGATACTGTGGGAGGTGCTGCGGGAGTATGGGGTGTGAGGGGGTCTCTACTCAGGGCCATCCAATCTCTGTATGACCAAAGTGAGAGCTGTGTCCGGGTTCTCGGTAGTAAGTCGGACTCGTTTCAGGTGAGGGTTGGCCTCCGCCAGGGCTGCGCTTTGTCACCAATCCTGTTTGTAATATTTATGGACAGGATATCGAGGCGTAGTCGGGGTGGGGAGGGGTTGCAGTTTGGTGGGCTGGGGATCTCATCGCTGCTCTTTGCAGATGATGTGGTCCTGATGGCATCATCGGCCTGCGACCTTCAGCACTCACTGGATCGGTTCGCAACCGAGTGTGAAGCGGTTGGGATGAGGATCAGCACCTCTAAATCGGAGGCCATGGTTCTCAGCAGGAAACCGATGGAATGCCTTCTCCAGGTAGGGAATGAGTCCTTACCCCAAGTGAAGGAGTTCAAGTACCTTGGGGTTTTGTTCGCGAGTGAGGGGACAATGGGGCGGGAGATTGGTCGGAGAATCGGGCGCAGCGGGTGCGGTATTGCATTCAATCTATCGCACCGTTGTGACGAAAAGAGAGCTGAGCCAGAAGGCAAAGCTCTCGATCTACCGGTCAGTTTTCGTTCCTACCCTCACCTATGGTCATGAAGGCTGGGTCATGACCGAAAAGAACGAGATCCAGGGTACAAGCGGCGAAATGGGTTTCCTCAGGAGGGTGGCTGGCGTCTCCCTTAGAGATAGGGTGAGAAGCTCAGTCATCCGTGAGGAGCTCGGAGTAGAGCCGCTGCTCCTTTGCGTCGAAAGGAGCCAGTTGAGGTGGTTCGGGCATCTGGTAAGGATGCCCCCTGGGCGCCTCCCTAGGGAGGTGTTCCAGGCACGTCCAGCTGGGAGGAGGCCTCGGGGAAGACCCAGGACTAGGTGGAGGGATTATATCTCCAACCTGGCCTGGGAACGCCTCGGGATCCCCCAGTCGGAGCTGGTTAATGTTGCTCGGGAAAGGGAAGTTTGGGGTCCCCTGCTGGAGCTGCTCCCCCCGCGACCCGACACCGGATAAGCGGACGAAGATGGATGGATGGATTACCACTATAAAGCATTTGATTGTGTATGCTGTTCAAATAGGATCCTATGAAAGAAAACATTTAGAATCAGTGAGGTGAACCAAGCACATTGACTCAATAATTAAAAGACCACACAAAATAAAGCACACAAAGGTGGGCTAAAAATCCAGTTTGAGTCCGACCTTAAAAACGCTGCTTCATTTATATGAAAACGTAATGATTTATGGAGGGCTTCTTTAGTGTGCAGGAGTGGAGATAGGAAAATGACATGGTAAAAAAACAAAAGTTCCCATACACTGTGCTAACGTTAGTTGCCCCGATACATTTTCATGTCAGCAGCACCCTCCCGCATATAACGCATATAACACACACACACACACACACACACACACACACACACACATACACACACTAACTGAATAACCGACAGCTTTAGCTACAACACTCGTTCGTTCTTACCCGACGTTACATTGAACTTATAAGCCTGTGGTCTTAGCTAGCTAACCTTAGCTATTAGCAAACCAACATATAACGTTATGCCCAAACAACTCGACGGATCTTTTTTTTGTTACATAAAGTAACGTTACAACAGCATCAATGTAATCTAAATGTTGCGAACTAAACCCGACCACTTAACACTCATTCTTATGAGGCTGACTGGCTCCTCTTCACCGGCTGCCTTTAACATTACGTTAGCTAAATTGAAATACCGTTGTTAGGAGCAGGACCGTCAGGGGGAGAAACACAATTATTAATGCTAAACTAAGTAGTTAGTAGTTAGTGATGGTATTAGCTAACTTAAGCCTGGCTCAGACTACAGGAGTTTTAAAATCCTAACCGATTTTGAAATCTGGTTGCAGCACACACTTGAGGAGAATCTTTGCAGATTTTCTTCCCTCAAATCTTAAACATGCTCACACTACAAGATTTGAAAATAGTGGGGCATCACACACTACAAGATATTCTTAAGATTATCTTGCCAGATTTAGCACCTCACGTGACGCGATCTCACGGGGAAGCGTATGTAAACAAAATGGATACTGTGTCACGGCAACTTGCTGTAGTAATACTTATCCTTTGTACCAATAAAAAACAAAAGAAAATAAAACGAGCGTGGACGATAATATTATTCAAACAAACTATCGTATTTTCCGGACTATAAGTCGCACTTTTCCTACTTTGGCTGGTCCTGCTACTTATAGTCAGGTGCGACTTATATATCAATATATATATATAATTTAACATGTTAATTCATACTGAAACATTACCGTCTACAGCCTCGAGAGGGCGCTCTAAGCTTGTGACAACTATATGCTGCTCCTAAAGACAACTGAGAAAGAAAAGAGATAAACTGCAGGTAGTAAAATATGCAGCCGAAAACAGTAATTGAGCAGCAGAAAGAAAGTTTGAAATGAGGGAGAAACTTGTGAGGGACTGGTGAAAAAGGTTACTCTTACTGCAATGAAGAAATCAAAGAAATCAAAGAAAGCTAATCGGCTAATCGTTGGCTGAAAGCTAGATGGCCAGAGCTGGAGGAACAAGTCCACAGGTGGGGGCTTGAACAACGTGCTGCCGGGAGGGGCTTGACAACGGTACGTCTCCACGCCCTGCTACTTGTTCTGTGTGATTTATACTCCGGAGCGATTTATAGTCCGAAAAATACGGTATGTGCAATGCTTCTTTTGTTAGACCTGAATGTAGCAGATGATCACTGACCTAGATCTGATGTTTACATTTGCTAGCTAGTGCGCTAGCAACTTTGTACACTCACCCGGTAGGTCCAGATCTGCAGCGATCTCTCCCCAGCTCTTCTCTTTATCATCCCGATTATGATACTCTTTTGATGATACATTAAACAGGCACTCGTGCTGTTGCCACATCTCCACCATCCTTTCTTCCAACTCAGTTGTCCACCGGACCCGTACTACAGCTGCTTTCGCAGACATTTTCAAAAGTTTCCGTCATTTCTGTCTCCTTGCAGACCTGTCTCTCATTGGCTATTGTGGAAGTACTGACGTAATCATAGTCGTTTCACGCCCGATTATGATCCTAGATATCAAACATGTTTGATATTATCGGGGCGGCCCCGATGTGTCTGCGAGCAGATCGGGAGGTGCAAGATTCGATCTGTGAACGCCTCACATTACCAGATAATCTGCGCCGAACATCGGGACCGATCGAGGTCCTCGACAAGATTTTTTCTCTGATTCTCGGGAGGGGTAAATCGGGCATTAATCGGCCTAAAACTCCTGTAGTCTGAGCCAGGCTTTAAGCCTTTAAGCCTGGCTTTAAGCCTGGCTCAGACTAAATCTTGTCGAGGACCTCGATCGGTCCCGATGTTCGGCGCAGATTATCTGGTAATGTGAGGCGTTCACAGATCGAATCTTGCACCTCCCGATCTGCTCGCAGACACATCGGGGCCGCCCCGATAATATGAGTGTGAGTGTACAAAGTTGCTAGCGCACTAGCTAGCAAATGTAAACATTAGATCTAGGTCAGTGATCATCTGCTACATTCAGGTCTAACAAAAGAAGCATTGCACATACCGTATTTTTCGGACTATAAATCGCTCCGGAGTATAAGTCACACAGAACAAGTAGCAGGGCGTGGAGACGTACCGTTGTCAAGCCCCTCCCGGCATCACGGTGTTCAAGCCCCCACCTGTGGACTTGTTCCTCCAGCTCTGGCCATCTAGCTTTCAGCCCGCGATTAGCCAATTAGCTTTCTTTGATTTCTTTGATTTCTTCATTGCAGTAAGAGTAACCTTTTTCTCCAGTCCCTCACAAGTTTCTCCCTCATTTCAAATTTTCTTTCTGCTGCTCGATTACTGTTTTTGGCTGCATATTTTACTACCTGCAGTTTATCTCTTTTCTTTCTCAGTTGTCTTTAGGAGCAGCATATAGTTGTCACAAGCCTAGAGCGCCCTCTCGAGGCTGTAGACAGTAATGTTTCAGTATGAATTAACATGTTAAATTATATATATTGATATATAAGTTGCACCTGACTATAAGTAGCAGGACCAGCCAAAGTAGGAAAAAAAGTGCGACTTATAGTCCGGAAAATACGATAGTTTGTTTGAATAATATTATCGTCCACGCTCGTTTTATTTTCTTTTGTTTTTTATTGGTACAAAGGATAAGTATTACTACAGCAAGTTGCCGTGACACAGTATCCATTTTGTTTACATACGCTTCCCCGTGAGATCGCGTCACGTGAGGTGCTAAATCTGGCAAGATAATCTTAAGAATATCTTGTAGTGTGTGATGCCCCACTATTTTCAAATCTTGTAGTGTGAGCATGTTTAAGATTTGAGGGAAGAAAATCTGCAAAGATTCTCCTCAAGTGTGTGCTGCAACCAGATTTCAAAATCGGTTAGGATTTTAAAACTCCTGTAGTCTGAGCCAGGCTTTAGTTACAAGAAAACCGATATATTTATAGAATGCACAAACAAGTGAACGGACATTGGTAACCGTTACATGCAGTACAAAAACATTATGAACATGAACAAAATCATTTTGATGGATGTTAACTTACTTTTTCGTGAAAGAGACAACATATGGCTGCTGTAGAATTAATCCTGCACGCAGTCAACACATACTCAACATTCTTCTTTACATTCTTCTTGTTTTGGCGATGTCCTTGTTGAAACAGTTTGCCTGTGTTGGCAGCATAGACAGTATATAAACGGTTGGTGTCAGTGCCCGGGAAGTGCCACCTACACTTCCTGGCGCCATTTGATTCAAATATACAATTTCCGGTAGTGACCAAACTTAATTAGATCATTTAAAATGTTCAATTCAATCAACGCAAAAGGAATCTATACAAAAACAACTGAAGTCTACAAGATTGAACACTGTTCTTGAAAGGAATATAAATGAATTGCGTAGCATATTCTAAATTCAATTTTGTAAATTCAAAGACCTGCTATTTCCCATTTTTTCAGTGTACTTTGATATGCTAATAAAAGTACACTTATATTTAGTGCACTTTGTTTACAGTGTACTAAAATTACACTACTGATGAAGTGAAATTAGTGTACACTTTCAAAAATTATACTAACTCTGTATTAAAAATAAGTGTACTTACTATAAGTACACTAAGTTACCACTATTGTTGTGGATCAGTGTCTGTCTCCCTGTCCCTGCCTGTTTTCCTGTTCCCCTTTCCCTTGTGTGTGTGTTGTCTGTGTCTGTCTCCACCGGCTGTTACATGTCACTCAAGAGGATCTAGGTCAAGGGGCGTGGCCACTCTCACCTGCTCTGCTCCAGCCAGCTGCAGATCATTCCAGTAATCAACCAACAGCCAGCTGCAGCTCATTCCAGTACTCAACCAACAGTTATCAACCCGGGCTGTTCACCTCTTCAGCGCCAGTTCGTTGCAACCATTCTCGTGGTAACGTGGCTCTACTCTGTGCTTGAGAGACTTATCCCAGTTTTCAGTTTGGTTGTTGCCTCATTTATGCTCTGGCTCACGCATTCCTTCTCTGCTCAGATTCTGCCTCTGGACCTGCTGCTCATCAGCTTTTCATCTGCCTCCTCGCTGCCTACTCACCTCGCCGCTCCGCTCTCAACCAGCCATTCCACCCAGCCATCATCTTCGCTGCCTGGCCACACACCCGCCTTCTGATCTCCGGCTTCGACCCTGCCTGGAGCAGCTATTCTGGCCATCTCCCTCCTCCGCTATCAAACATCGTTTCTAATAAACACTGTAAACTGCTCATCGGTGTTCGTGTGCCTGTTTCTCAGTTCCGGGTCTGACTGGAGCCTAACAACTATACATTTTTGCATTTTAACATATTTTATGAAAGTACTCTGATATGCCACTAAAAATACACTTATTTTAGAGTGTACTGTATAAAGTGAACAGAAGTCACACTTCTAATGAAGTGAGATCATAGTACACTTTAATAAAGTATACTAACAATTAATTTCCAAAAAAATATACTTCCCATAAGTACACTGAATTGCCACTCTAAGTATGTCAAATTTAATACACTTAAAAAAAAAATAAACTTCTATACAATTTTTAAAATACATTAACAAAAAAGTACACTTTCAAAAAGTACATTTAAAAAATAATTTGATTACTGGTAAATTAGTATACTTACTTTTTGTTTAGGCACCGGCACCGTTTTAAAAGTATCGATTTTAGCACCGGAATCTAAAAAAAACAAAAAACGATACCCAACCCTAGTCGAGACGGTGTGTGTGTGTGGGGAGTGGGTGATATAGAGCGGGGGAGAAGTGAGAGTGACAGCAAGCGAGTCCTACCGACTCTAGAGTCATAGTGAGAGAAACAAAGTGTCTCCCCTGTGTTTTCTGACCACGGTGGGAAATCTTTAGCAGGAAACACTTTGGCATTTTGTGTGTAATGCTGCTCCGCTGTCTGCCCTGGTCCCTGTGTATGTGCGCGTCGCAGAGCCGCTCACAAGGCAGCCTCTCGGGAATTACGTCACACAACAAAGTAGCCTACCGTAGTATTGCGTTGAGCAAAGTGCCAGTCAATTTAAGTACACGCTTAATGGTCCCATGAAAAACAGTGAAAACCGGACATTTTAATGAATTTATAAAACACCCCCGGACGCCCCGGACAGTAGGTAAAAAGTGGACATGTCCGGGCGAAAGAGGACGTTTGGTCAGCCTAGTGTTGTAGCAGTGCTTTGCTATTGAGAACGACGTAGCATGCTAGCGTTAGCATGATTTTGAACAGCTCACTAGGAGACTGAAGGCAGGACACATTCAGAAACCGTATCTCACGTAAAACAGTATGGATGGATTTTTTTCAAAGTTTGTATGTGTGTGGAAGCACAAGAGACCCAAAAGAACACCCCAAATCCCAGAAAAAGTGATTTTTTTCATAATATGGGCACTATAACATAAGAAAAGAATTTTCTAAAACCTGGAACGAAGAGCAGAAACTTTTCCTTGAACGGGAGGAGCAACTGATCCAGGTGACCAAAGAAAAAGACTTCCTGATTAAGCAGTTGCCGTACAAACATCAATGCTTTCAGTTGAGACAGCAAAACCTGGAATATCCCTGAGCAGGCAAAATACAGAAATATCGCATACAATCCTTAAACTGGAAGTAGAGAAACATCAGCAACAGATTAGCAAACTTCAGAAGGAGAAAGGCAAACTTCAGGTGGAGAAAAAAACAACTCCAGGAGGAGAAAAGCTAATTTTATATAGAGAATACTGACATTCAAAATGAGAAAAGTAAACTCAAACTCAAAAAAAAAAAAACTTCAGGGTGAGAAAAGCCTAATCCTCAGGCGGGAAGGTACCCAAAAAGTTATGTATCATAGAAAAGATTTTGATTCTGATCTTGAGAAACAACTGGTACAGGTAGTCACAAACCTAGACATCAATTCACCAAATATATGCATCAAAGTAAGCATGGACAAGCCACTTGCTATTTCCAAGATGCGTGAGAAGAATCTTGAGTTTTAACTCAAGATTCTTCTTGCCTTTTAAGGCACACTGAACGCCAAGCACAAGAAACTGGAGATGAAGGATCACATAATAAGTGAAAAGGAGAAGTTCTTCGGGCCGGGCCGTTATTTTCCGCCACTATCCTCGGGCTCGGGCTGGGTCGGGCTTGATTTTTTGGGCCCGATCTAAGCTCTATGTCAAAGCTGCTGCCTCCGGAGAGATTGGAATCGTTGCACAAGTGCCAGTTTGTGACCCGAGATCTACGTAAAAAGGTCAAGGCATTAACGGGACAGTTTAACATGTCTCAAGTAATAGTTGCTATAGGGGTGTAATTGGCTTTTGACAAACTTTACAGGAGAGACAAAACAAAATGTTGACCACACTTCAATCACCTGTATTATTTACCTTAAACCACAAACATTGCAACCACAGGCGTACTTATATGAATAAGTATTTAAGTAATAAACGTATGGCATATTAACACAATGAACATGTTCTAAAACATTTTAAAATCAAAAAAATATGGCAAAAGCATCAGATACGCCTTTTTGGCACGAAACATTTCCAAGTCTTCTATGGACATATTGGGCATATCTGCTGAACAATGCAGAAAATAATTGGTCAAAAGGGGAATTGATTGAATAATTAACACTGAATAACACTTGAACGAGTAATTCATTTTTTTTTCTTTTTTTCTCATTTCACTTTTCCATTCTGGGCATCTGCTGAACAGTACCGACTGTAATAAAAATCACTAAACTTGCTAAACACACTTCTGATTGGCACTTCATGAGTTGTTCAATTTATTTCATTACATTCATTCATTTCTTTTCAAATACTCTATACAATTGACAGTTCTCTCGTGTTCTTTTTACTCATTTCACTTTTCTTTTTTGTTCAACCATTTCAATTACTCTGTGAGTCTATTCATTGACCACATCCAAAGAATCATGTCACGTCTTATTTGCTTTTCTTTTCACTAGTTTATTTAGTTCTACTCACTGCCCACTGTCAAAGCATTGTAGAACTCTGTGTATGTGTGAGGAATACTCCCATTGCTGCACAGGGTGAGTAGATCTTTCTTCTTTAAAGCGCCCATATTATGCTCATTTTCAGGTTCATAATTAAGGTATTTTAAGGTTGTACCAGAATAGGTTTACATGGTTTAATTTTCAAAAAACACCATATTTTTTGTTGTATTGCACAGCTCTCTCTCACTGCTGCAGATCATCTTTTCACCTGGTTTCTTTTTTAGCTACAGAGTGAGACCTCTTTTCATCTTCTTCTTCACTACTATCTTTGATTGCACTTGCACATGCTCAGTAGCTCAGATGTAGATCATGTCAGCTAGCTAACTCTAGAGACAGTAAAAGAGGTTGTTTTTACGAGCTAACGGTTGTGGTAAGCCAGCTCATTTCGGACTGTGACGTCACACATTTTGACCCTTAAGTACGCTGCTTTCTAGGTACGCATTTTTTTGCATCTCACATTTCTCCGGTTTCAGTTTCTATGCAATCTACATCTATGACGTTGATTCTGCCGCTGAGCATTGGAGTGAAAAACTTTTGGCCAATCAAAGCGCTGCATTTTAACCCTCCGCCCACCTGCCCCTCCTAGCCAAATGCTTCGCACGTTTAATTCAATTCAGTGCCTCAGCAAGCCAGGCTGTCCGGATAACTGTTGGCTTGCTGAACTGCCTCCAAAAAAAGGTTCGAAACAATTTCTTATCGGGAGAGATGGCCTTGCCTCCACATGTCCAGGCTACCTCACAGAGACAGTATCCACTTGTTTCTCCAGCAACCAATGGGTGCTGACCTACTTCCGCTTTCCGGTTATGTGTTTCCGGTTCAGCGGCTAACCTCTACTCTCTAGCTAAGTTGCTAGCGTACCATTATATCGACAGAGAAGGCAACATTACATTGATTATAATTAGTTGTATTTAAGTCTTGTTAACATGAGCTCAGGTTCAACTTTTGCCGTTGTTGGTTGCCATAACAATTGAAGAAAATTGAAGAGTTTGTCGGAAACGTCTTGCTTCGAAACATCAGCAACTTCGAAGAAATTGTCCGTGTCCAGCGCCCTATGCTTTGCACTCCATGCCAAGGAATGAGGAACGCAAAACAGCGTGGCTTGCAGCTTTGAAACTAAAGCACCCTCCAAAAAGAGTGTATGTTTGCTCGTTCCATTTCTTTAAAAAAAAGCCAACAGAACTGCACCCTGATCCGGAGCTTTATCTGGGCTACGACCGACCACCTCCAAAGAAGAGGAGAAAGCTAGTCCGGCTAACTGTGTCGGAAACGGCTAGCAGCTGCAGAGTTAGCAGCAGCAATGAAGACATCGAAGGCAGACCTCGTAAGTTAAACTGTAACGTTACAGGTATTCCATGTTTTATGCAGCAAGATAGATATACATACTGGTTATTATTTCGTGATATGGGAGAACCGGGACGGCTGAAACTCTTTTCAGATTAACGCCATTTTAAAAAGAAAACGTTACAGACGTTAAAAAGAAAACGTTACAGACGTTAGGGTTTTGCTTAAGTACTTCATACTGTACATGCTGATGTAACGTTAGTTTGGCATATCAGTGTTGTTGTGCCTCTTTTGTGTGTCTTGATTCTTTCCCTCTCTCTGTTTCCTATTCTGCCCTCTTCCCTCTCTACCTGTTGCACACTATGAGCTCAGAGAAAATTGCTGTTTCATTCGTCCCGACTCATCCCTATACTTTCTTCTACTCCACTAGCTACATTTCAAAAGGCAAAATATTATAGCCTACTTGTACATCACTACAATTATTTGAGAGCTTTAGTTGCTAGTTACATTTTCAATTTTAGATCATTAATACAACACATACATTTACTGGTCAATTATGACATGTTGTACTTCTAGTGTTTACTTATCTACTGTGTAACTTTGGCAATACTTTTGTTTTGGTCAGACTGCTCAGCGGGCTTGTCCTCAACTGCTTCAGACCAGATCAGCAACTCAAGTTCTGCAATTCCCATTCACCAACAGTTACGCTCAGTCCACACACAGTGGGAGGACCCTGGCCGACAAGATCATGATTACTGCAAGGCAGCCAGCAGAAAAGATGTGCAGGATAAGATGACTCAGTGTGATGACATTGCCTACTTTCTGCTTCAAAGTAACGCGGATGCTTTGCTCTACACTTTAGATCTGGAAACATTTGACATTCTTGTATCAACACTGGAAGGACATGCCAGTACTTCATTTACAATGCTTGTTTGAGATCAAGTTCTCATGACACTTATGCAATTAAAAACAAACCGTGTAATAGGTGATCTAAGCAGACAGTTTCATGTATCACTGAGCATGGCTAGCAAGATAATGTCATATTGGATCGACAAACTGGAGGAAGTTTTGCGACCTCTAATTCCATGGCTTCCAAGAGAAACTATTCGGGCAACCATGCCTGCAGCCTTCAAGAAGAATTTCCCCAGTACAACATGTATTATAGACTGCAGTGAGAGCCTTTTACAGAAACCGAAAAACCTTGATTCCAGAGGAGAAACATACAGTCATTATTATTCACATAACACTGTGAAATACCTGGTAGCTGTTGCCCCATGTGGACTAATTATGTTTATTTCTGCAGCATATGGAGGGCGATGCAGTGACAAATTTATCACTATGGACTCAGGCATATTGGACTACTTAATGCCTGGAGATGAGGTCATGGCAGATAGAGGCTTTACCATAAAAGACTTGCTGTTTGAGAGAAAAGTGAAGTTGGTAATGCCTTCTTTCACAAAAAAAGCGTGGACAGAATTCATGTTGAAAGAGCAATTCGACGTTTGAAAGTTTACAAAATACTGTCCCAGGTTGTTCCGATCACTATGGCTCCTAAAATTGACAAGATTCTAAGAGTGTGTGCTGCTCTTGTTAATCTGAGGGAGGATCTAATTCGAAATTAGGGCCGCAGGTATCGATTATTTAAGTAATCGATTCTACCTATTACCTCTATCTTATACCATCCCATGGGCCCACCACCTGTGGGAGGAACCGTTGGGGTCGGGTGCGATGCCACATGGGTGGCAGTGAAGGTCAGGGGCCTCGACGGACCAGACCCGGGCAGCAGACGCTGGCTCTGGGGACGTGGAACGTCACCTCTCTGTGGGGGAAGGAGCCGGAACTGGTGCGGGAGGTGGAGCGCTACCGGTTAGATCTGGTGGGGCTTACCTCTACGCACAGTCTTGGTTCTGGAACCATACTCCTGGATAGGGGTTGGACTCTTTTCTTCTCCGGAGTTGCCCAGGGTGTGAGGCGCCAGGCGGGTGTGGGGATACTCACAAGCCCCGGCTGAGCGCCGCTGTGTTGGAGTTTACCCGGTGGACGAGAGGGTCGCCTCCCCACGCCTGCGGGTTGTGGGGGGAAAACTCTGACTGTTGTTTGAGCATATGCACCAAACAGGAGTTCGGAGTATTCGGCCTTCTTGGAGACCTTGACTGGAGTCCTGCATGGGGCTCCAGTGGGGGACTCCATTGTTCTGCTGGGGGACTTCAACGCACACGTGGGCAATGATGGAGACACCTGAGAGGCGTGATTGGGAGGAACGGCCTCCCTGATCTAAACCAGAGTGGTTGTTTGTTGTTGTTGGACTTCTGTGCTAGTCATGGATTGTCTATAACGAACACCATGTTCGAACATAGGGATGCTCATAAGTGTACCTGGTACCAGAGCACCCTAGGCCGAAGGTCAATGATCGATTTCATAATCGTTTCATCTGATCTGAGGCTGTATGTTTTGGACACTCGGGTGAAGAGAGGGGCAGAGCTGTCAACCGATCACCATCTGGTGGTGAGTTGGGTCAGAGGGTGGGGAAGACTCTGGACAGACCTGGTAAGCCCAAACGTGTAGTGCGGGTAAATTGGGAACGTCTGGAGGAGGCCCCTGTCCAACAGACTTTCAACTCACACCTCCGGGCGGAGCTTTTCGTGCATCCCTGTGGAGGCTGGGGGCATTGAACCCGAGTGGACAATGTTCAAAGTTTCCATTGCTGAAGCTGCGGCGAGGAGCTGTGGTCTTAGGGTCTTAGGTGCCTCAAGGGGCGGTAACCCACGAACACCGTGGTGGACAACGGTGGTCAGGGAAGCCGTCCGACTGAAGAAGGAGTCTTTCCGGGATATGTTATCCCGGAGGACTCGGAGGCAGTTGCAGGGTACCGAAGGGCCGAAGGGCTGCAGCCTCTGCCGTGAAAGAGGCAAAGCAGCGGGTGTGGGAGAAGTTTGGAGAAGACATGGAGAAGGACTTTCGGTCGGCACCAAAGTGCTTCTGGAAAACTGTTCGCCACCTCAGGAGGGGGAAGCGGGGAACCATCCAAGCTGTGTACAGTAAGGATGGGACACTGTTGACCTCAACTGAGGAGGTAATAGGGCGGTGGAAGGAGCACTTTGAGGAACTCCTGAATCCGACTAATACGCCCTCTATGTTAGAGGCAGAGCTGGAGGATAATGGGGGATTGTCGCCGATTTCCCAGGCGGAAGTCACTGATGTAGTCAAACAACTACACAGTGGCAAAGCCCCGGGATTGATGAGATCCGTCCAGAAATGCTCAAGGCTCTGGGTGTGGAGGGGCTGTCCTGGTTGACACGCCTTTTCAACATTGCGTGGAAGTCTGGGACGGTGCCAAAGGAGTGGCAGACTGGGGTGGTGGTTCCCCTTTTTAAAAAGGGGGACCAGAGGGTGTGTGCCAATTATAGGGGTATCACACTTCTCAGCCTCCCTGGTAAAGTCTACTCCAAGGTGCTGGAAAGGAGGGGTCGGCCAATAGTCGAACCTCGGGTTGAGGAGGAACAATGCGGATTCTGTCCTGGTCGTGGAACAACGGACCAGCTCTTCACTCTCGCAAGGATCCTGGAGGGAGCCTGGGACTATGCCCAACCGGTCTACATGTGTTTTGTGGATTTGGAGAAGGCGTATGACCGGGTCCCCCGGGAGATACTGTGGGAGGTGCTGCGGGAGTATGGGGTGAGGGGGTCTCTTCTCAGGGCCATCCAATCTCTGTACAACCAAAGCGAGAGCTGTGTCCGGGTTCTCGGTAGTAAGTCGGACTCGTTTCAGGTGAGGGTTGGCCTCCGCCAGGGCTGCGCTTTGTCAGCAATCCTGTTTGTAGTATTTATGGACAGGATATCGAGGCGTAGTCGGGTGGGGAGGGGTTGCAGTTTGGTGGGCTGGGGATCTCATCGCTGCTCTTTGCAGATGATGTGGTCCTGATGGCATCATCGGCCTGCGACCTTCAGCACTCACTGGATCGGGTTCGCAACCGAGTGTGAAGCGGTTGGGATGAGGATCAGCACCTCTAAATCTGAGGCCATGGTTCTCAGCAGGAAACCGATGGAATGCCTTCTCCAGGTAGGGAATGAGTCCTTACCCCAAGTGAAGGAGTTCAAGTACCTTGGGGTTGTGTTCGCGAGTGAGGGGACAATGGAGCGGGAGATTGGTCGGAGAATCGGCGCAGCGGGTGCGGTATTGCATTCAATCTATCGCACCGTAGGACGAAAAAGAGAGCTTAGCCAGAAGGCAAAGCTCTCGATCTACCGGTCAGTTTTCGTTCCTACCCTCACCTATGGTCATGAAGGCTGGGTCATGACCGAAAGAACGAGATCCAGGGTACAAGCGGCTGAAATGGGTTTCCTCAGGAGGGTGGCTGGCGTCTCCCTTAGAGATAGGGGTGAGAAGCTCAGTCATCCGTGAGGAGCTCGGAGAGAGCCGCTGCTCCTTTGCGTCGAAAGGAGCCAGTTGAGGTGGTTCGGGCATCTGGTAAGGATGCCCCCTGGGCGCCTCCCTAGGGAGGTGTTCCAGGCACGTCCAGCTGGGAGGAGGCCTCGGGGAAGACCCAGGACTAGGTGGAGGGATTATATCTCCAACCTGGCCTGGGAACGCCTCGGGATCCCCCAGTCGGAGCTGGTTAATGTTGCTCGGGAAAGGGAAGTTTGGGGTCCCCTGCTGGAGCTGCTCCCCCCGCGACCCGACACCGGATAAGCGGACGAAGATGGATGGATGGATGGATTCTACCTATTATTCCATTGATTAATCGAGTAATCTGATGAGAAATACTTTTGTTTTATTGAAGAGCTAGTTTTGTTTAATTTTCGGAAATAGCAACATTACATTGTTTTTAAAGAATACATTTTCTAAAATGCAATAACAACCTCAAACTAAGTCCTACATTAAACATACATGAACATTACCTTTAAGTTGTGCAACTTTCAGAACTACAAGTCTCAACCTGAGACTGATCTGTATATAGGCCTAACGAAGCTTAATAATTTAATATGTGATCCATGTATATACCATATTTACAGGAACGTCAAATGAAATGGTGCCATAATGGCTAAAACACTGATGTCTACAAAACGAGTGTATGTGAACATTTGTTGTGTTGTACAGAATGTGAATATGTATGCATTTTTCTACATAATACAAACTGGTATTATGTATATATTAAACTATTTACAACATTTCATGTTATCAACTTTTCAAATATGACGTGAATGCTTTTCTTTTTATAGGAAAATATAAAAATATATGGTTGGAATCCCATTGCATATCTTTACATAAAAACAAAGACTGGCAGCATGTTTTTGCCTAACATTGTAAGAATATTTGCTTTACACAGTCTAAAGGTATCCCAATTTTCACTCAGATTCTCTTAATGTATGGCACACATTTATGGTCATGCCACATGTAGATGTTCACTGAACCTTGTCCATTACCTCAATGTATCTTTTATTTAGCTTAAACCGTCCTGCAGCATATTCATCTACAAGCCGAGGTAGCATACGTGAGAAATAAAAACCTCTCAATCGCTTGACTTGCTCCCTCACAAATGCCTCATCATATTGCACTGTAAGGGACACATGCTCTTTGGGTGTCCAGATCAAAAGTGTAGCAGATTTTAGACCTGTGCAAAACATTGTAAGCTGTATTTGCATGTAATATCCCCTACTGCCAGTTTTCTGCAACTGCAGCCCTCCATCTACTAGTTTGACATCACTGCATTTCTGAGTAAGCTGTTCAGTGAGTGAGGGCTGGGTTGGCACTGGACATTTTACTTCCAGTAGCACACATGAGTCAATGACCCCATCAGGACTGGCAGAGAGCCATGGTTCTTGGACACTTACAACAGTGCCCCTGTGGGTAATGCTCATACCCTCTTCTTTCAGCTCTTGGCAAGCTCTACGTTCGTTTGCTTTACCATAGTTAGTCGCATAGTTACCACGAAATGAGGGGTATATGTGCTCACATAGAAATTTGTCACTGCTTGTGGTTGCATGGACGGGAACCTTTTTGGCAGAACTTGCTGTAAGTCTGATTTTTCTACAATTGTGCCACAAATCAGAGGCACTTTGCTCTCTTGTTTTCTAATTCTAATTGAGCTGCTTGGGCATCACTAACTTCAATGTATGCCTGGTAGAATGCCTTGCATGAGTTACAGCTAAGCTCATAATTGTGTGTCTGATGTGGCTGAAGAATCTTGTCATCAACTGCACTGTAACTAGTGCTAGGGTTTTCTGCTGATGGTGAGGCATTATAACACTTCCTAAGTAAATTGTTCTTCAGGACAAAAAGTGGTTGGATGGCGGCTTTGTCCACACTGTCTCTGAAGTCTTTGTGTGAGACATGATGTGGTGTATTTGGGAGTGGTTGACTGGCTACAGCCCTACAGTTAACTCTGTATTGCTGTTCTGCCTTGTGGTGCTTGAAGTTTATCTGACTCAGACGTTTAGGCTCAAGGTTCTTTGATGTCCCTGCATTCCACCTGCGCTGCTCATCTGTACATGCAAGCCCTGTCTTTCCACCAATCACTGCATTTTGCACCTGCAATAATGGCATCAATACTGTCTTTGTTATTTATCCACTTACTATTAAGCATGAACATAAGTATATCAAATTACAAGTGTAAAAATACATTTAGTCAAGTACTGTGCTTATGTACTTTTTATTTTTACCTTCCACAGAATAGCTGCTGCATGGCTACATGACTTCCCTAACCCGGCAATGCAAGAGCAGCCGACTGTCTCAATGACTCCACTTGGCCTCAGCATTGCCCATGCTGTATGTTTAGCTTCATTGACACTCTGACTAGGCTCTACTGCTGCCTTCAGAAATATAAAGCCGCTGTGTTTTTTCAACCATACCGTACCTATTTTGTTACTATGCAAGTAAGTATATGCTTCTGTGCTTTTGTAATTACGGAATTCTTCGCCATCAACACTTTCGGAAAATAAAAGGTAATTAACGACGTCGATGTAGCTAACATCGGGCCATTGCTTCATGTCATCTAGCCACTCCGTCAGGCGGGATGGATGAGGGACTGTTACGGTCTTGTCGTCACGACTTGTTAAAACATCCATGGTGTGTATCCACCTCCGTTTTTTGTCCATTTGTGCTTCATCCATGGTGAAACACCGGCTTTTACAGCAAACAGGCTAGCAAGCTACAAGCTATCAAACGTACACAGGCTTCGAACCGGAAAAGGAAAACCGACTTCCGGTTAAAAACCGATATGAATCATGGGTAAATTCGCTAACCCGGAAAAAGGTGGATATAGAACCTCCTCACACGTTCTGCACCGTGTGCAAGACAGACATCGACATCAGTCACCAAGGGGTAACGGGAAACAAACACAGTCCCATAAACAAATACTCCCCACCCCCGAAACATAATGATATTAAGAAAGAAAAAATTTCAACGTTCATAGTGTCCATCAGTGATGGGAATAACGCATTACAATTCAGTGGTTGAACTGACTGCAGAGATACATTTGCGACACAGACATTATTTTCCGGAGTTGTTTACGCTGCGTTGAAGCGAGCTGTCCCGTCACTGTTCCCCGTGGTCAGTGCCAGAACCAGACGGTAACTGACAACATGTGTCCTGTCAGTGATGACAGCAATGTGACCGAGCAACTGACACATGTCGAGAATTAATGTTTAGTCTTGCTACACGTAATATTACATGTTATCAGCGGTGGAAAGTAACTATAGCCGTCGGTATACTACCGTATATATATACTTTGATTCAATTTTAATTGGGTATTTTTCATTTAATCCTACTTATTAGGCTACTTCTAGTCCACCAAAATTCAGAGTCAAGTAGGCTATTTATAGCTTTAGTTACTTTGCAGCGTCAGATTAATAATACAAAATAATATGAATAAATTATGATGTATTAAAGTTGATAAAGATGAGACTTATTTTGGTGAAAGTAACTCAAAAGTAGTCATTACAATTCAGAAACAGTAATATTGTAATATAACTAATTACTCTCAAATGACAGTAACTAGTAATCAATAATGTATTACATTTTGGAATTAACTTGCCCAACACTGGTGTCAATAGACTAGCCTATCACACCTGCCATCCTTCCCATTAGTTGGGGGCAGTTAGAAAAGTGGTGGAATGGCTAGAAAACTAAAAGGTTTTAGAAAGGCCAGGTGCTGATTAACGTAAGATAAATGTAACAGTTAGGCTATTTATGTGATGTGATGGCAACTGACATAATGCAATGTCACCCATGTCAAATTTTTAAAAGCGTATCTAAAATATCTGACGCATGTTTTTTTGTTTGTTCTTTTTTAAGATAATTTTTTGGGCATTTTCAGCCTTTATTTTGATAGGAAAGCAGAAGACATGAAAGGGGAGAAAGAGGGGGAATGACATGCAGCAAAGGGCCACAGGTCGGAGTCAAACCCGGGCCTGCCGCGTCGAGGAGTAAACCTCTATATATGGGTACCCGCTCCACCAACTGATCCATCCAGGCGCCCAATATCTGACCCATGTTATTTATTAGCCTATAATTGTGTCTCTGTCAGGCTTCAATCTGTGCTTTTTTTTTTTAGTAGTTGCTTTAGGCCTATTTAAAGTTGCTTTATGAGTAAATCATTACTTAGACTACTTCATTCCCTTTCAGTAATCAGAACGTGTTAACCTGGTCTGACTCTCATCTTTAACACAGAAGTACTTAGGCATATTTATTATCTCTCTCTGCCTCCTGTTGGTTAGACTAACAAATATATGGGCACAAAATATTGGACAGGATATAAGAAAGCATTTGTATAGTAGTTCCACTACGCGTACAGCCATTCATCCACTCCTCTACACGGTAATAGTAATTTATTGTAATCTAGAAGGTAGTAATGAGCCAAACAATGTATTTTCAGGTGGAAGAAGTTTCCATGGGCTATGCCTCCTGTACAACAGTTTCTTTTCAATTCACTGTTAGGAGTGATATCAGTAATTGTATAACATTTATGGTCTACTTGTATATGGTTATAGAGTAACTAATAAATCTTTATTGGTGAAATTATATTCTGTTGTATAGTGTTAGGTATCTCATAGGTTTCTCATTGGTGAGTGCAACGGTGGAGCATATATTGGCGGTGGGCTGTCGGTGATTGGTGTGTGCGGAAGGCCTGGGGGGGGTTGTACTCATAAAATTTCTTCAAGGTTGGCAGGTCTGAACAGCTCACCCAGAGACTGAAGGCAGGACACATAAAGAAACCCGTATCTCACTCAAAACAGCATGGATTGGTTTTTTTCAAAGTTTGTTTGCGTGCGGAAGCACCAGAGACACAAAATAACACCCCAAATCCCCAAAAAAGTGATTTTTTCATAATATGGGCACTTTAATGCACTGATCCCAGGAGGGCTTTCATACATTGAACTTGGTTTGAACACGGAATGGGTCAGTGTTCGAATTATCTTTTTGTCTTTAAGGGGGTCTCTCTATCTCATAAGCACACCACATAGCCTAACAAGGCTATACGATTAAATAACCTAGGCGCGAGTGGTGCTTTTGCGCAGTATATGCGCACAGCAGAGATGTTCACAAGTTTTTTGGAAGTCCAAGTCAAGTCTCAAGTCTTTTGCCACGAGTCCAAGTCAAGTCTCAAGTCTCTGGCCATCTGATCTGTCCCTAACACTGTATTGTTAAATCTTATGAATTCAAAGCATGTCCTGTAGCTACCATCCAGACAGTACAGTATCAAAATCAGTTGAAGGATAACTTTATGGGGTCTACTTAACACATCCCTCCAGCCCTCGGACCTGGTGAAATATTAACCTAAGTCTATCACATTATATGGATACTATAAAGATACAATGTGCCTGTTCCCAGCATTAGCACAACACTTTGCGATGGTAGCTGGTTACCTGTGATGATATATGCTAAATATAACGTCTCTTTCATTAAAAAAAATGTCTAATGTCGAAGTGGAAATCAAGAGAATAGTGGCAGCGCCACACCAGTTACAGAACAACATGCATCTCAGTGTCGGTCCAAATTACGCACAATAAGCAGTTTGAACTCACAGATGTAATGCCATTCATTTTCTAAGTGTTAGTACGCTCAGTGAAACTGAGTCCAGCGCGAGGGAGACCCAACTCAGAGGAGGAGAGATAGTGAGGCCAGCGTCTCTACGGCAGGTGACAGTGCGCACGGATCTGCTGCGCCACGCTGGATGAAATAATGAAATAGTAAATAGGACTACAGTAACAGAAATATGTGCAGAATTAAGACACAGTGGACTGGGTACACTTTGTACACTTAATAGTCTACAAATCATCCACGGGATCAATTACGCATCACATGAGTTTGCCCCACACTTTGCGATGGTTAGCTTGTTACCTGTGACGATATATGCTAAATATAACCTCTCTTTCACATTAGCGTGTGGGTGCATTTTGAGATGCCTGATGAAGTCCGACGTTGTTGATCCGGCATCATTTATCTTGGTACCACACACCTTGCATGTAGCTATTGGCTTACTGCCACTGTTTACAAAGTTATTGAAAACAAAACTAATGACAAAAGGCACAACTCCGGGAGGACTTGGTATTTTCTGATTCTAAATCTGCAACTATTTTTTTGTTTTTTGGTGGTAAAACCGAAACTTGTCAGGGCCAAAAATTAATTCGACGCAGGTGGCCTTTTTTTCGGTGGCATAACTGACAGTGATATATATATGTATTGGTATTTACCTCAAAAGCATATTAAGCTAAAAGCAAGGTCACTTCTTCGGACTTGCAAGTGCTGTAAAATCGATCGTATGCGGTTTGCTCACGTAGCCTAGAGGTGTGGTGGTGAAGTGCAGTCATGCTGCGTTCATGAGCGTAGGGTAGGCTCAGGTCTAAGTCCGTAGTAGCCTATATTTTAATTTAACGTCTTTAATGGTAAGAGATTGCACAGGGATGGATAATGAGCGTTGATTAAGATTAAATTACAATGCCACATACGGCAGACACCTTCAGATATGAGAGACCCCCTCAGATTTCTGACTTTGCTGTTTTCATGGGAGCCAGACCTCATGGGAGCTCGGCTCCCTCTGGCTCCCACGTAATTCGAACACTGGAATGGGTGCTTCTGGTGCCCCTGGCTGCCTGCTTTGCCACCTTCAGTTCATAGAAGGTTGGGTCGGTGAAATCGTACTTGAAGAAGATTGTTCTGGGTTCTTCTTTTGTGTAGCGAAACCATTTAATCTTCTGCCAATGCACTGCTTTTCCCTCCTCATCTTTGTTTTTATTTTTGAGTACGTGATTGGGGAAAGACTTGAAGTCCAGGAAGTCCTTGTGACCAAGTTCATGTACGGTGTATGGTTTGTTCTTTCTTGCCAATCTCACAAGGGTGTAGTAGCCTTCAGGGGAGTAGATTGGAACCTTTCTCCTCGCAGTTTCCACTGCAGCATGCACGCTGTCCCACTCCATCTGGCTGTGACCAGACTCTGTGTACTTATGGTCAATAGTGGAGATGTGCTGACTGCATGCAGGCACATTGTGCTAAAGGCAGCATTTCTATTCTGTCCACCACGTGTCTGAATAAAGAACTGCATATTTGACTTCAGGATTAAGTTGTGAAAGGTCCGACTAAACACAAGTGCTGATCTCTGATGATCCTCGGCCGCCTTCCCCCTCATGCCACATGTAACACTCAACATCTTTACTGTCCATTTCATATACAGTGAGGTTGTAAGTACTTAACTTGTGTGAGTAGAACAGCAGAACGTTGCTCCAAGGGGTCTTAACACTTGCTCTAGGTCAAAAGTGACAGCCTTGTATGACTCCTGTTCCTTTGCTTTCTTTTTGTCATTATCTCTATGTTCTCTGGCCTGTTTTTTTTCTTAACTGGTGGGCCTCAAAGTCATGCTTATGACTTTCCTTCTCACTGTTTTCTAAACATTGGTACCATTCACAGTATTTGCACACATCTTTCTTTGGAGTGTGGAAAGCTAGATTGAACTCAGTGTCAAACACCATTCTATAAAGACTTTGTTTTTCTGGTTTAATCTTCCACTCTTGTTCACATTTCTCTTTATACAGCTCATACATTGTTGGCACATTCAGAGATCCTTCCAAGTAAAGCTTGTTTGTATCTCTATCTAGTAGTGGGATTCAAGTTTTGGGAAAGACTTGATATGCTCTCGTATTTTGTCTTTGCACTTTGTTTTGAGGTGCATGCCGCCCTTTCTTGCTTGGAGGGGAAATTCCCAATTCACCAGATGGATGCCCGCCTGCAGACCTCGCAAATTTCTCAGACACATCAAGGGTCTTCAAAAAGAAGTCTTTGCATACCCTTATCTGTTTTCCATCAAAGGTTAGATAATACTCAAACAAATGAGTTCTTCTTGAGATTTTTTCACTGTTTCTTTTCCCTCTTTTGATAACGTGATTGACAATGAAGTCTTTCTGCCTTGCTGCATCTCCCATCTCCCAATAATGTTGAAATATACTTTCCCTCACTGGCTCTGGGAAGTTCTGATTGCATTTGTAACGCCAAGAGGCACAGTTCTTCTCCCTCACCTTCCTTCCTGGAACATGAATGCCATGTGAATTAATGTAGCTTTGGCCAGAATTTCTTAACCTTTTACGTTGATTTCTTTTCCAATTTTCATCATCTCTCTGTCTTTTTCTTCCTCGTTGTGGTGTGTTGGCATAATCTTCCTGGCCACTTTCAACCCCTCCCTCCTGAACAGGCTCAATGTCTACTGTCTCACTCCCTCGATCTCCTTCTGTCTCCTCTTCCTGGCCACTGTTAGCCCCTTCCTCCTGAACAAATTCTAGCACAATGTCTACTGTCTCAGTCCCTCGATCCTCTTCTGTCTTCATGTGTCCCTCATCAATTGCATGATCTGTCTCCCTGTCTGTCTCTCTTCCTCCATCTTCTGCTGTCTCCATGTGTCCCTCTCTCTTTTCCATCTCCTCATTTCTCTCCCTCATCTTATGCTGTGTCCCTAAATGATATCATTAATATTTACTAATATCCTACATGAATGCCCTGATACTAATAATTCGGGGTAAGGATTAGATAAGGTGAATGTTCAGACTTATTTTCTATGCAAGTCGGAACTCACTTCCTCCATCATGTGCTGTCTCCATGTCTCCCTCAAGTTGATTTATCTTCCTCACCTCATGTGGCTGTGTCCCTTAATGATTAACACATTGTTTATTAATATAATATCCTACATGAGTGCCCTGAATCTATTAGTTCAAGGCTAGGGTAAAGTAGATTATGAGAAAGTTCAAAAGAATATTCTGTCAGAACACAAGGCTAGTTAGCAGGCACAGTTAGCCAGATAAGACCAAAACAATGGGATTAACATTAGCCATGCTAGGCTAGGCTAACAAGGTAAGGCTCTCAAGGCATGATTATGTCTTACTGTCATCACTCTTGTGAGGAAATGCATTCAAAAACAACTCTGACTCATCTTCAACTTCTTCAATATAGGATTCATCATCATCATAATATTCATCAAAATCTTTTCTACCTCAGACAGTTCCATGTCTGCAGTTGTGTCAGCCATTTTAAATGCTGTTTTAGGGCACCAACTACACTTGCGCCCTTCTGGCTCTGAACAAAAATGTGGGTCCTACATGTATTTTCAGAGCCAGAAGGGCATAAGTGGACTTACACCCTTCTGGCTCCAAACATTACACACACTTTTGTGTTAGGTCTTTATTGTTTTGTTGCTTTATTCAATACATTTTGATCTCAGATAGGTCTTTTTGGCACCATTGGATAGAGCTCTTTGAGACCTTTATATAACATCTTAGTTCTGATATTGAGTTAGCTAAAATCACATTCATATCAGTGTAGGAATAACCAATCGCCCAACATTCTTTTTAATCATCAATATGCGATCTGATCATCAATTGGCACAAGCCTACCTGTCAGCGCCCCCGACCAAGGCACCAACAGACACCACAACTCCGCGACTTTCCCTGGTAGCAATAGGCTTAATCAGCACTGTGTGAACTCGTTTGGCAAGATTTTAAATGTGACAGACATTAATTTCTATGTAAAAGTTCCAAATTCCAAATTCCTAACATTTTAATTTAAATAAATGTCTGTTTAGTTACTATCACTGGAGGTAAAATGTTTCCCAAGGAGCTTGTGTGCTCCTAAGTTGAAGGAGCACATAAAGAACTTGTTAGGTTTTAAAAAGTTAAAACCATGCTTTTGTTTTGAAAACAATGTACTTTTGGTTTTATGTAGCCTGCAGCTAGATCTAATCAATTAACTACACTTAATCTGCATTTGCCTGGCTCATCTTACGAAATCATCTTACGACAGGCTTCACGTGTGATTTATGAAACGTTCGTATCACACCAATCAGAGCGTAAGAATGGTTGTACATTGATAAATGCAGCGCCTGGAAACGATCGTAATTTAAATATCACGCCCCAATATATTCTCGGTTTTTAGGCCTCGCCGCTACAATTTACAACACGGCGAGACGTAATCCGGCTGAGAAGCAGCACTTTTCAGAGGTGGAGATTGAAAGCCTGATATCTCTGGTTCATTTGCACTAACTTGTGTACTTTTTGGCAGCCCGAAAACTGTTATTAAAGGCTGTAGAAAGAATGCGGGATGGAAAGAGATCACTGATGCGGTCAACAGTGTTGCCGTAGTAAATCGGACTCCAGCTGAAGTTTATTTAATTTATACATCCTTGACGCATTTTCTATAGTCCTAATAGGCTTATATTGCAATCTCTTAGGCCTACATGGTGTACCTATATTTAAATAAACACACGGTAGCGGAGTTTATGCAGTGTCTTTTATTTTACTCAGGTTTTTTTTCATGAGTCAGAATGAGTCAACAGCTGGGGGAGAGCGCGTGTCCTCCGCCCCCCCGTGCTGGACCACCACCCCGACCCGGTCTCCTGACAGCAGAGGGGCTGGAAAAACAAGCTGAAATAACTCAGTCAATGGCAGAAATAAATCGTTCACGACATAGAAATTAAAACCTGAATAAAATAAAAATGTTGTGCATCGTCATGTTTCCTGTATTGAATATCATGGCCAAACATAACACTATAGGCTACCTTTTAAAAGCGAGGAATAATAATATCCTGTCTCCTACGTATAGCCCCCAGTTGGGGCTGTGCTGGACACTGCTCTCTGGGCATCGGGTCATCTGGCTCCATCGCTACATTTATGGCACCCAGTTTTCCTGCGAGATGTTGTGCAGAACCCCACAGGCTAAAACAATATTGCAGACTTTTTCTGCCGTGTATAGGGTCCCCCCCGCTGATGCGAGCCATCTGCCCTTAAACAATCCGATGGAGCGCGCCACCGTGGCACGTGTGCACTATTGTACCGGCTCATAGAGGTCTTCTAAAAGAGCCAGATCTGCCATTGCTGATAAGTGATCAACTGATGACTTCTCCTTCTCCTGTTAAACTGATATACTATATATATATGCTGCACCGCAAGGCCACGCTGACTCAGAAACTTGCGTACACGAGTTCAGACCAGACATGAGATTTGATCGCAGCCTACGCTCACGTCCAAATTGATAAATGCCGAGCTTTGCGTAGGAATCGGCGTACGCCCGTCGTACGCCTGTTTTAGGTCGTACGCACGTTTCATAAATGAGGGCCATTGTCCCCACAGGAAAGGTAACTGCTGTTTCTGCCTTTTGGGGAGCCACTCCCTGCTGGGCCAGACTTGATTAGAACAAAGGAAATGCATATCTCTGTAAATTTGAATAGAATTGGCACTGGCATTGGTCTGTGACCTGGAGTAAACCTGAATTCAGAGGTGTGTCCTTATCCTGGAGAATTTTCATTCAAGGAAACACACACAATTCTAAAGGAATATAATGCTTAAACAGAGGTGATTTCGGGACTGTTTTTATGTGACCCTCACAAGGGGAAGGATCCTTTCAGTCCACTGCTGGCAGTGTTTAATGTTTAAATGTTTTTGTCATGTCATTTTCATTCTGTTTTATTAAATCTTTTGCTTAATCTTCAATTGGACCAAGCCTCTTCTTCCTCCTCAGAAATCAAACGATCACGTCTTTTAGATTTTATTTTTAACAAACTTCAGGGGCGCAATACAAATTCATTAATTAAATAATGTGTTTTTATTTAATAAAAGGGAACATTAACAAATTGGTTTCATTTATTTGAAAACAAAAAGTATACTAGATTAAATCATTTCTCCTTCAAACTATTTATTTTACGCATATTAATGTTAAAAAACCTCATAAAGTTTTAATGCCATGGGACCAGGCATTAAATGCCACCTTAATGCGGATTAAGGTGGTCAGGGGCCCCTAGGCTGCTCTTTGTGTGAGGCCCCCCCTTAATCATTGTGCTTTACTGGAAATGTATTTAGTGCCATACATGGTCCACACGCAAATAAGTTGAACTGACACACACACACACACACAAAAACATGTGCACTTTTCCAATGTCTTTTATTCACAGTGAGCACCTTAAGAAGAGATGACACACACATACAATGAGAAAACTACATCATAAAACTAACATCAACAGAGGTGTAAGTGGAAAGAATACCAGATATTATCCTCTGCCACCACAGCACCAAAATAATTACAATGGAAATGTAACTAAACAGCAAAGCAGCAGAATTCCCTGGATTCACAGTTCAACAGCAAGCTGGTAATCACTTTTAGCTTTATAAATCAACAGGTAGGCTGCAGCAGTGTAGAACACCTGGCTTTATGGAGGCAAAAATCACAACATCATTACCAGTGGTTGAAGAAGTATTTAGATCTTTTACTTCAGTAAAAGTACTAATACCATACTGTCCTGCATTGAAAATGTTACTTAAGTAAAAGTATGTAAGTATCATCAGGAAAATGTACTTGAAATATTAAAAGTCAAAGTACTGAATTTTGAAAAATCCTCATTTTTTAAACAAACCAAACAGTTCTGTCAATCAACTAAGTGTTTAATGGTCTAAGCATCTCACCTGGACTTGTAGGCCGTTATAAAATGGTGCTTTCTGCTATAAATTCTTTTTTGTGTCAATACGGTTCTGTTTCTTTTTTTTTTAAGTAAATACTTGGCCTACATTTTGAAATACATGCAGATATACAGAACAGGCCAAAAGTTTGGACACAGCTTCATATTCAATGCGTTTCCTTTATTTTCATGACTATTTACATTGTAGATTCTCACTGAAGGCATCAAAACTATGAATGAACACATATGGAATTATGTACTTAACAAAATGTCTTATATTTTAGATTCCTCTAAGTAGCCACCCTTTGCTTTTTTGATAGCGCTTTAAACCCTTGGTGTTCTCTCAATGAGCTTCATGAGGTAGTCACCTGAAATGGTTTTCACTTCACAGGTGTACCTTGTCAGGGTCAATTAGTGGAATTTTTTCCCTTATTAATGGGGTTGGGACCATCAGTTGTGTTGTGCAGAAGTCAGGTTGATACACAGCCGACAGCCCTATTGGACAACTGTTAGAATTCATATTATGGCAAGAACCAATCCGCTAAGTAAAAAGAAACGAGGAGTCATCATTACTTTAACAAATGAAGATCAGTCAGTCCGGAAAATTGCGAAAACTTTGAATGTGTCCCCAAGTGCAGTCGCAAAAAACATCAAGCGCTACAACGAAACTGGCTCACATGAGGACCGCCCCAGGAAAGGAAGACCAGAGTCACCTCTGCTGCTGAGGATAAGTTCATCTGAGTCACCAGCCTCAGAAATCGCAAGTTAACAGCAGCTCAGATTAGAGACCAGATGAATGCCACACAGAGTTCTAGCAGCAGACACATCTCTAGAACAACTGTTAAGAGGAGATTGCGCGAATCAGGCCTTCATGGTCAAGTAGCTGCTAGGAAACCACTGCTAAGGAGAGGCAACAAGCAGAAGAGATTAGTTTGGGCCGAGAAACACAAGGGATGGACATTATACCAGTGGAAATCTGTGCTTTGGTCTGATGAATCCAAATTTGAGATCTTTGGTTCCAACTGCTGTGTCTTTGTGCGACACAGAAAAGGTGAACGGATGGATTCTACATGCCTGGTTCCCACTGTGAAGCATGGAGGAGGAGGTGTGATGGTGTGGGGGTGCTTTGCTGGTGACACTGTTGGGGATTTATTCAAAATTGAAGGCATACTGAACCAGCATGGCTACCACAGCATCCTGCAGCGACATGCCATCCTATCCGGTTTGCGTATAGTTGGACCATCATTTATTTTTCAACAGGACAATGACCCCAAACACACCTCCAGGCTGTGTAAGGGCTATTTGACCAAGAAGGAGAGTAATGGAGTGCTGCGCCAGATGACCCGGCCTCCACAGTCACCGGACCTGAACCCAATCGAGATGGTTTGGGGTGAGCTGGACCGCAGAGTGAAGGCAAAAGGGCCAACAAGTGCTAAGCATCTCTGGGAACTCCTTCAAGACTGTTGGAAAACCATTTCAGGTGACTACCTCTTGAAGCTCATCAAGAGAATGCCAAGAGTGTGCAAAGCAGTAATCATAGCAAAGGGTGGCTACTTGGAGGAATCTAAAATATAAGACATGTTTTCAGTTATTTCACACTTTTTTGTTAAGTACATAATTCCATGTGTTCATTCATAGTTTTGATGCATTTTGATGCCATCTACAATGTAAATAGTCATGAAAATAAAGGAAACGCATTGAATGAGAAGGTGTGTCCAAACTTTTGGCCTGTACTGTACATGCATAAGTAAATAAATGTGCCCTATGTTTACATCTTTCTACAGATATCAACAGTTCCGTCATTCAACTAAGTGTTTACTGGTCTAATCATCTCAGCTGGACTTGTAGGCCGTTATATTGTTGGCTAGTTTACTTTAGAATCAAACATCAGATTTTATAAACTACATGTGTTTTGTGTGCAGGAATCTTAATGTGTAAAGTAACTAGTAACTAAAGCTGTCAGATGAATGTAGTGGAGTAAAAGGTACAATATTTCTCTCTGAAATGTAGCAGAGTAGAAGTAGAAAGTGGCATGAAAAGAAAAGACTCAAGTAAAGTACAAGTACCTCAACATTTGGACTCAAGTACAGTACTGGAGTACATGTACTTAGTTACATTCCACCACTGATCATTACTGAGACACAAACCACTGTGCAATACACTAAACTGAATAAAATAAATTTCAGAAACAGCAGCAGCACATAACACTGTTACTAACAATAATGAAACCGCAGCACAACATGTAGGCTACATATTGTTCCATATTCATCCCACCTTTAGTAGTTTTTCCTTTCTTGATTTTCACCACCGCAACCACCGTCTTTAAAACCTCGGTCCAATATTTGCATTCATTGTCAACTCATCTATCCGCCAACTGTCAGCACAGCGTGAAACATACGCGAGCATTGCCTATCTGTGGCACTCGGATCCCTCATGTTCAGCTAGAGGTACAGCTGCATTTTTACAGTCACTTGAATATCACTGTTCCCAAATAATTTGCGCGACATAACACAATGCCTTTTGAGGGGGAATACAACAACCATTCTCTTGGCTGCGTTTCACCATTTGCCAGTTTCCTTTTAAACAGGGTTTTGGAAAAGTAGCCTACCTCTTTTGGTTTTTATGTTGTCTTTCTGAGGCAGCAACATCTGGGTCTTTGTTCTGGCAACTTTTAGATACCATTTTAATCCAATATGCCCTCATGTATTCATCAATTTTATCCCAACATGCAGGATCCGAGCTATAGGTAGCAGGATTTTTCGGCCTCTTTTTGTGTCCTCTCCTCCGCAGCAACAGGTGGAGGTGGCGAGAATTCCCTCCATCTCTGCCGGGGGCGCGGCTGACCAACGAGCAGGTGAACTGTGTCTGCATGGCGCTTCAGGAGTCTCTGACCCGGCTGCAAAATTACGAATCCCACTATGGCATAGTGGTCGATTGGTTGGGGTTAGGCATTTGACCTCAAGTGGTTAAGGGATAGGACCTGACCAAATCAGGTTATGTTACTCGACGCCTAGCCAATAGTAACTATTGAAGGGCAGGTCATGCCAAGGCCATAGTGGGAGAAATAAATATCGCGGCCCGGCCCCTCTGTCTCAGACTCCCTCCGATGATTGGATAGATGTAACCCAATCTATCCAATCACCTGCTTGTTTTTTATGGGCCAATTAGGGTATTTTTTTTCGCGCTGAAGTAAATTTAAAATAATAATAAATTGTCTGGCCAATCCGGGGCCCATGCACACGTGGGGCCCCTAGGCTGCAGCCTAGTTAAGCCTGTGCATTAATCCGCGCCTGCATGGGACCCTTAAAACTGCTTTAAATTATCTGTCCTTCCTGCACGGTGTCTTGTTCACTCCAATGTTGTCTGTCTTAATTACATCACAACGTTGCTCCAACCTGTATCTGTCTGTCTGTATCAAGCGATTGTTTTCTGGTGTCCTGTCTGTTGTTCTTGGCTGCCCATCACTCTGTCAACTCTTTCTGTTTGACTTTGTCTGATTTGTCCATCTGTACTTTCCCTTCTGCCAGTCTGTCTGCCTGGGTAACTATCCAACGGTCTTTGAGTCGGTCTGTCAGTTTGCCCTTGTGTTAGCTGAAGTCAAAGACAGTATGACATTTAAAACAGCAGGACGATCTGATGCTAGCAGTGTGCCTAAATGTCAGCCGAGCCTACGCTGTCCAGTTTTTGCTGTAACCCTCCTTTAACCTCCTGTGTTTCGCTCTAAAGCCCGGTTCCAACCAAAGATTTGCCACAAGATGAGTTGAAACGTGCAAGTACTTGCAACACGCTGGTCTCCAACGCACCAATGCGAGGTGTATCGTCTCCATAGCAAGGACTCTTTGTACTTACTTCTAACTTCCGACTTTCGGGCTTTTTTGTAGCTGGATGTTGTTGATAGTGTAGTCTCGCATTGCCCGACCTTTCTCCACAGCTCTACAGAGGTGGGTCTGGCTAGTCCACACAGCATTCCGGGATGGTAGAAAAATGTGCTCTGGTTTACTGACATGTCTTAAAACCAATCTCAATCATCTTGGGCGGGGCTATGCGCCAGACGTAGACCTGGTGCCTCTGCAAAATAGCCTCGGGAAGGAACTTGTTTAGGTGTACGTTAGGTGTACGTGTACGTTCAAAGGTTGTTTTAGCTGTTCAACAGAAAACTCAGATTGGACAGATAGTCTAGCTAGTTGTCTGGATTTACCCTGCAGAGATCCGAGGAGCAGTTAACCATAGTCCACATAAATCCACCAGAGTTTAAAATTCCACTACAAAGACAACGGAAGATAATCTTCCGGCCGAAAAGAAGGACATCCGGTGGAATTTCCGGCAGGACCTGAGAAATCACGGAAGTGGAACGTCGTGGATATAGACAAGTGATAGTTAGATACGTACTTGCTACAGTTCTATCTCTAGTGATGAATCGGCGAGAACGTTTTATTTATACGATTCATGGCTTTGTTCTAGGCGCTTCCTCTCTTCAGTCATTCTCTAGCTTGCAGGCGCGCGTTAAGCCTCCGTGTCAAACTCTGCCAATTCCTAACATAGAAATAAAATGGATTATGGATCATTTTATTTCTATAGTTTGTAGCTGATTGATCGGCTGTTGAGACATGTGATGTCCCTTATGTTCTAAAACCAGCCACAGGCGACTTGACAGGCTGAGTCGCAGTTGAGACAGCAAAACAAAAACCTGGAATACACCCTGAGCAGGCAGAATACAGAAATATCGCAGACAATCCATTTCCTCGAGCTGGAGGTAGAGAAACATCAGCAACAGATTTGCAAACTTCAGAATGAGAAAGGCAAACTTCAGGTGGAGAAAAACCAACTCCAGGAGGAGAAAAGCAAACTTTATATAGAGAATACTGACATTCAGAACGAGAAAAGTAAACTGAAGGCAGAGATAAGGCATCTTCAGAAGGAAAACAAACAAACTTCAGGGTGAGGAAAACCTAATAAGTGAAAAGGAGAAAAGGTATCGAAGGAATAATCTAACCAATAATCATGCTAAGAGTTGCGTGTTTGACTAAAGGTTGGGTTCAGAGGCATAAAGCCTCTCATTGTTTAAGAATGTCTGAGTCGACACAGAATGTTTCAGCTTGACCTTTAATTAGGTGTGATCAAAAGAGGAACAGTTAGATAAGTTTGCAGAAAACAGCTCTGCTCCAAGGTCAGCTTGTTAGAAGTGTGGTGTAACCATAGATGTAGAACAATGTTCTATATCTGTGGTTGTAACTGTCAACCGCGGTGAAAAACAGTAAATATCTGGAGAGCTAATCATCACTCCACCCTGGATACGGGAGATGAGCCGGTTGCTGGGGAAGTGCGGATCTGCGCGGAGACTGAAGCAGCGGCCTGCATGATAAAAGTGTAGGAGAGTGAGATAACAGGGCTCACATTTCTGGGAGAAACTGGACGAATCTGGGCCCGTACAACATTGCCTGTCTAGTCTTAGAATTGTGAAACCGTATGCATACGCCTTGTAAGCCTTGAAATACTGATTACTAAAGTTGTGAAGCTGATTTTCATCGTCTCTGTGAAGTTATTTTGTGTCTTCTGGTCTTACCATCAACAAATACATCCAGGATAAAAAGGCGTGTTAATTTGAGTCAAATTGTTAAGGGCCTGAGGGCCCAAGAGGTCCGGTTCAAGCCTTCCTCTTGAGTATGAGGAGCTGAAGCAGAGTATGTCAAAGCTGCTGCCTCAGGAGTGATTTGAATCAATGCAGAAGTGCCAGTTTATGACCCGAGATCTAAGTAAAAACGTCAATTAATGGAACCGTTTAACATGTCTCAAGCAATAGTTAAAGGGTTGATAGAATGCAAAACCGATTTTACCTTGTCATAGTTGAATAATGACAGTTTAGTGGGTAACTAGGACATAGGCCTACATATAACCTCTAAATCCCATTGACACCTCTTTCCTCGGCAAATCTCACAATTTGAAACTGCCTCTGAAAACGGGAAAATCTCAACAAGCCGCCTAATTGACGTCAACTCGCCGGCTCCATTTGGCTCTAGTCTCTCTCTTTGTCACGCCCCAACATTTGCATAGGCTACACAACTGACCTGAGATGACTCTAGGTCGGGCATATCTCAGAAATTGTATACATTGTTCATCTGCTATTTTACCATTAAATTCACTTCTGAGACTTTTTTATGTGAGAAATCAACTATGTAGAAGTCAAATATGTCTAATTGCAAATTTTGTCTGAATGTGTGTTGGAGTTCAGCGGCCGGTGCTGCCTGTGTAGCTGCCTCGCCGCCTGGCCTGCCTTCCTTCACAGACCCCGCTCCGTCACGGCTGGCAGCCCACGGCACTCCATACCCGCGCAAAGTCACCGTTTTGTGGGGACTACCAAACGCCGCTGCCTGGACAGAGCTCCAGGGCCTGCAACTCCCCTCTTCCTGCTAAATGCCCCGTGTGTGTGTGAGTGAGAGCGCGGTCAGCGAGCTTGTTACGCCAGCAATCTCTTACCACAGCTTCCAGTTAATCTTATAATGTGTGTAATTATAATGTGTTGAGCTTTATGAGACCTTTAGGTAGATGTCGTATAAGTGGCGTGACGAAATTCAAATTGTAAATATACTCGAATTACGCCGAAAATGAACAGCTGCAACACATGTAAATGAAAGTTATCTAAAATAAATAGGATATATATAAAAAATATATATCTAAGAAAGCTCCTTCATAAGCTTTCAACAACAATAACAGACTGATTAAAAGAGAAAGAGGACACCCGGATAGCTCAGTTGGTAAATATAGAGGTTTGACTCCGACCTACGGCCCTTTCATGTCTTCAGCTTTCCTATCAAAATAAAGGCCGAAATCTTTAGAAAAAAAAAAAAAAAAAAAAGAAGAACGACCGAAAGACCAAGGGAGTGCGATGGACTGAAGCATTATGCTAGACTACTCAGAGAGGGACGGCTGACTCATTAGCGGCGTTACACCCGTCTTGTGTAGGCTATGAAATGTCTGTATCGTCACTGCGCTGCATTTTTATGAACTATGATCAATCAGGCTCCGTCTTACACGCTATTACTCAACGAACTGAAGTTAGTTGCATTTAATAACTTCTAATGTGTGTTTTGCCGTGGCGGCCGCAATAACAGAGAGTTACCAGCGGAAACACTGGTACCAATACAGGTTTCCCTCTCATACTTAACAATATAAAGCTGTGTTAATAACAATTAAAACTGTAGACAAATGTCGGGAGTTTGTGTTTGTTCAGGTGTGTGAGTGAATGGGGGCGGGGCTGCGCGGAGGAGAGATCCAAACACAGGCACGGCTTTCCAGAAGGAAGGCTCATGTAACGCAACATTAAACCATATCAATATAAACGACATTGCTTCGTTAGTGGAGAGGCAGCGGATGCAAGAACGTTAGGTGCACCGGTGCGACCTAGGAAAAATCTTAGTCGCACCCTTACAAATTTTGTGCGACCAAATTGGTCGCACTCTTGAGCCCTGACACATAGGATTGAAGGGACAGTTGCAGCTAACGCAACCCCTAAAATTCATTAAATTGAAATCTGACAACATTGTTAGCTTTGTAAGACCTTGGGATAGCTGTTGTGGTCGTGACGAAATTCAAACTTTAAATATATTTACTATAGTTATGCCAAAAGTGTAGCTAGCTAGCAGCGATCTTTTCCCATTGTATTGAATGGGACATATAGCTAGCTAGCTGCTCCTCCTAACAAAACGACTGGCGTTCATAAAAATGCCTTACATTGAAAACGGACACAACATTAGCTTTGTAAGACCTTGGGGTAGCTGTGATATAAGTGCCGTGATGAAATTCAAACTGTAATTAAAGCTGCGAGCAGCGATGGACAGGCCCTCACGCCTATGCGCACGTCGGGGTTACCGGCGGACGCCGCTCCTTGTGACCGTGCATTTGTGCAGACACCGCAAATCGTCAACAATGAAAAGGGGAATCCCCGCCGAGTTCAACAATACCTGACACTAGACTCTACGTCATACAGTTCATTAAAGGGGCGTGGCTAAAACATAGGGGGCGGGTCAAACCATCACCAATTAAAAAGGAACTCTGCTGAGTTCAATGATACCTCACACAAGGGTATACCTTAAACGGTTGATATTTTATGAAAGGGGGCGTGGCTTAAGCATAGGGGGCGGTCCAAACCATCACCAATGAAGAAGGTACTCTCTAATGAGTTCAATGACACCTCACACAATACTCTACCTTAAACGGTTCAAATGTTATGTAAGTGGGCATGGTCATATTATAGGGGGCTGCTCAGTATCACATTATATTAAACATTAAAACATTTTAAGTTTCATGTAATTTGTATGATGTTTGTCAGATAAGGCACATTTCCTGTTGCCAGCGGGGGGCGCTATGACCAAAAGTCAATTTTGGCCTGTAGGTGTCCTCAGGGCAGATACGACAACGTACACTCAAGTTAACAACTTCTTTGTTCATCGCTAAACACTCAAAATGGCCGCCACGCCACGTCCACACCGTCGGACAAAAAGTTTTTCTTTTAATAACTTTTCATCGTTAAGGTGTTGGGATGGTAAAGACCAAGTATAGCACCTTGACTTTTAGGTGTATTACCTGTTGCCATTAGGGGGCGCTATGACTTTAAGTAAATATCAGCCTTTATTTGTCCTCAGGGTTGGACTCTTATGAATCCTGAAAAGTTTTGAGCCAGTTGGACAATGTACACTCGAGTTACACCCACTTCCTGTTTTGATGGCGAAACGCACAAAATGGCCACCCCGCCACGGCCACGCCCTATGACGAAAAGTTTCTTTTAACAACTTTTCATCTTTAACGTCTTAAGATGGCACAGACCAAGTTTGAAGTTGATATGATGAAATCTCTAGGAGGAGTTTGTTAAAGTACGATGTGTGGAATCACACTTATTTCGAACTTTGAAATCAAAATGGCGGACTTCCTGTTGGGTTTAGGGTATGGCTCCAATGACGTTTTTTGTACATCTGTTACATATGTGGGGCTACATTTTTTTCACTTTGTAGGGGGCGCTAGGAGCCCTTAGCGAAACCCTTAAAATACGTAAATGTTCACCAGACTTGATGTGACCGCCAATTTCGGTGAGTTTTTGAATATGTTAAGCCCCTCAAAAAGCCAATTTACTTGCAGAAAATAATTCCTTCAGTTTCCACTGTCAGCACTCGGGCTCTAAATATATTATAGTTATGCCGGCAGCCGGCCGCGGAGCCCCGTAGTGCAGTAATCCACAAAGGGTGACTTTGCCCTGGGTATGGAGGCAGCAGGCTGTCGCTTTTTCGTCAGACTGTGTGGAGTTCCTAAAGTCCGACACGTCTTACCAAATTTGCAATTAGCCATAAATTTTCGTAAAACGGCCCATATTTGAGCTTTATATAGTTGATTTCTCGCATAAAAAAAAAGTCTCAGAAGTGAATTTGGTAATGAAACATTGCAGTGTTTGGAATATGAGATTCTGTCGCTTCTCTAATGTGTGTGTGTGTAAGGGGGATTTGCTCAACCAATCAGCACACGTCTCTAATGTGTATGTATGGGGGATTCGCTCAACTAATCAGCGCGACGCTCATCTAAATATTCATGACCATACCATATTTGGAAGAAAAGCTCTTGTTACAAATAGGGCCAAAACACAGGGATGCATAAGGGCCAATAAAATATCAACCAGGCCATTTTCAGCCCAACCGATGTTACATACCCCATTAGGAGACCATAAGGAACAGTGTGAAATACCCTATATAATCATTCTATCACCCCTTTAAAGAGTACAGATATGAGAATGGGAAATTAGTTGACAAGGTAGCAAACAATATCAAAGGCGTACCTAATTGAAAAAAAGTGGAACTGGGACTTGTGTGAGGCCGTGAAGAAGAGTGGAATCAAAGTGCCTAAATACAAATCAAGTGCCATCCAGTTTTTTAACATTAATATGCATTCCTCCAGCATGCCTATGGTCCCCCAGTGGCTAGAAATGGTGATAGGTGTAAACTGAGCCCTGGGTATCCTGCTCTGCCTTTGAGAAAATGAAAGCTCAGATGGGCCGATCTGGAATCTTGTTCCTTATGGAGGTCATAAGGCGCAAGGTTACCTCCCCTTTCTGTGCTTTGCCCGCCCAGAGAATTTGGTTCACCCATGAGAGAGAGACATCATGGCTTTTAAACGAGCAAAGTGGCAGTTGGTCATGGCAACATCCCCACTCTCCACCTTGACACCCCCCCCCTCCTCCTCAATAGCTAAAGACACCGAAATGGCACATACTAAGTAAAACTCATTGTGGGATTGGCTCTAGTGGCTGTAATTCTGCACCAAGGCTGAATTTCGGGAAAGAGACTTCAGATACAGTATTAGGGGACCACTAAGGACTATATAAAAGCATCCAAAGAGCACCATGTCATGGGACCTTTAACGCAACTCCTGCCTGTCTCCCGCCCATCTCCAAAAAGCCACAGCTGGAGCCTGGCATTAAATCATTTGCAGTTTTATTTATACAATTCACAGCCCAGTTCTTGGCTCGCCCTCTCTTCAGTCATTTTCTAGCTCGCTGGCGCTTGTTAGGCCTCCGTGTCAAACATGTTTGTAACATAGAAATAGAATGGATTATGGATAATTTTATTTCTATACGTTCTAAAAACCAGCCACGGGCGACTTGACAGGCTGAGTCGCAGTCGCGACGCCATTGGCTGGCTAGAGTCGAGCTGAGATGGGCCAGTTCAGACCACTGCAACCTTTCCCTACAACATTCTAAAACGGTTTTGTCTCGTTGCGCATCTTAGGTCTGAACTGGGCCTAACCCCTCACCCCCTACTCCTCCAAAACCTTCTCCCTCCCTTATTTACCTAACCATTATGATATATCCCAGGAACACCTCTGTCTGAGGTCAACATATTCTTATTTGAATAATTTTTAATAAAAAATAATTTTAAATTAGGCTGTAACGAGTCTTGAATTTGTGCTGAACCGTCACGGTACTGGAGTCACAGGATACACAGACTGATGCACGTAATACAGGACCAAAGTTCCCAAGGGTAAGTTCCACCTGGAAAGTTTAAGCTGTAAGCAACATTTGATAAGGTTAGCACAAGTTGATTGGTGTGCAAGTCAATCACACTATGGCGAGGGCAAATTAAACGCAGGTTCTAGAAGAGCTGGAAGTTCAACAATGGAGAGAGTTGTGTATAAACAGGGACGGTGTATTGGCATTGCTCCACCACTGTAGGGTAGGTGAATGAAAATACGTCAAACATGCTGGCTCACATTCAACGGCATCCCCCAGATGTGCCAATCACAAGGACGAGGAAAACGCAAACCATCATGTACAGTATCTCACAAAAGTGAGTACACCCCTCACATTTTAGTAAATAAATATTTCATTATATCTTTTAATGGGACAACACTGAAGAAGTTACACTTTGCTACAATGTAAAGTATTAAGTTTACAGCTTGTATAACAGTGTAAATGTGCAGTCCCCTCAAAATAACTCAACACACAGCCAGTCTAAACCGCTGGCAACAAAAGTGAGTACACCCCTATGTTAAATTCCCATAGAGGCAGGCAGATTTTTATTTTTAAAGGCCAGTTATTTCATGGATCCAGGATACTATGCATCCTGATAAAGTTCTCTTAGCCTTTTGAATTAAAATAGCCCCATATCATCACATACCCTTCACCATACCTAGAGATTGGCATGGTTTTATGTCAGTTAGCCTAATAGGTTTGATTTGCATTGAGAGATGATTTTATGGAAAGTACCCCAAGCCAGTCTCTAGGTACAAGGTACAAGATACAGATCTATTGGGTCGTTTCCCTATGCTAATTCCAAAATTGGCACCACATAATGAGATGAGTACAAACAGAATTGTCTGTCAGCGCTATTATAGTTTTCAAAACAGGCTTGATTTTGTGTTTACTACTGTAGCCAAGGGTAACAAAGCAAGAACACAAAGGCTCCGTAACCTGAACCAGTGTGAACCAAGACGGCCCACACACACTTCTATTAACTCCCGTAGTAACAACATCAGCGCATAATGCTAGCTCAACTTCTTACTTTTCTACCCCTTCACAATAAAAGACAAACTTAAATTCTTAATCTCAGAGCATTTCGAGAGGAAACTCAATAAAATAGCTTACACAACGCCAACAATTTTTTTGGCCGATTCTAGATTTTCAACAAAACCAGACACTATATCTAACTTGCTGTGAGCTGTAAATTCCCCACTTATTATCTCGTAGCCTGACTGGGCAAAGGCTCACTCTCCCTCTGGGCAGCTGCCTCCGTCTCACTCAGACTTACCGTAGAAATATAATAAATCCTGGATACAGCCTTCGAGGCGGAGCCCCGTTCATTACTGTAGACCATATCACCGTGCGCTAACACAAAAACCCCTTCCTTGTAAAGAAATGAGAGCTGATTTAAATGTGCAGATATGTGAAATCGGCAACCTTGTTTATTTCTGTTTTCATTGCCAGCCATAACTGTGACGTATAAAAGATATATAGTTAAAAATGGTGGACCAACCTATCGGACGTTTCTGCTGTGTTTTTATCATGTACTGTGCTTTTCTAGCATCTTTGATAAACATTACAAATACCAACATCTCACCACCGGTCAGAATGATGTTTTTTCATGGTGTCACTTTCTTTAGTTTGTGGTAGAGCCTGTTGTGGAATTTCCAGCTTTATGAACTCATGCTATGTAAGTTGAGACAATGGTAACCAGTTATCATTCAGTAGCTTTTTAGGTATTATTCTGTTGTTCTCTTCACGCAATACAAGTCAATGGAGAGCTAAGAGTTGTTTTTCCCTCCGGTTGGCGTGGCTTTCAGGCTTTCAGAGTGGCTCTATAGTTTGATAAATGTTTTGCTCCAACAGAAAATCATTCATTTACAATAGGAGAATATGTTACTGATGCATCGCTGCATTTCAAGTGTTGCATGTAGTAACTTAGCCTACTTTGGATGTATCGTGAGCTAAACCGGGTGTCACTATTACTGTGTCATGAGCCAGAGCATTAGCAAGAGTTTGTTGCAGTAACCAACGTAATAATAATAATAATAATAATAACTTAGATTTATATAGCCCCTTTCATGAAACCCACAGGGGGACAAAAAGAAAAAAGGCTAACAAGCACGGACTGAAAAGAAATACAAACTGGGCACTAAATGTAAGGGGGACGTAATTTCACGTAGGCTACTGATGTCTTGCATTATTTTATGAATGAAATAGACATATTATATACCTGTTTAGGAGGAAGAGAGCCAATTCAGGGTTGGTTTTGAATGCAACAATCCCGTAATTGTCTCAATCTGTTGAAAGCCTAATTGACGTCTGTTACTCTCCCTTTTAGCTTTTAGTTGTTCTTCATTTAATTTCCTTTTTTTGTGTTGGTCTTGCCCCAGTATCAGCCATAACTACAACAGATAACTTTTTTAAAAAAGTCTGCTGCTACCTTCTACATGGCTAGATACTCAAACACCGGCTTTTCCGGTGTTAACCAAAATCGGTGACCCATCATAATGTGTTACTGTAGAGCCGGTCGTAAATCATTTTGTGATTTTGTGGGAAAAATCGTATCTGGACAAAGGCATTAATAAAAACTATATAAAAAAAGCTTCTTTTCACCGTTAGTCTTGTTTACTGTTACATGTCATTTATGATCATCAGATGGAAAATTAAACAGTTTCAAAAACATTAAAACATAGTATACTTTAAAGTGCAGAGAGAAAGAGAGGCATTAGCAGCACAATGTACCTAGATTTCCTTGACATCTGTTTAAGGTGGAGCTTTCAACTTTAATACAATGCTGGATAGTTGAATAAATATAAATGCATATCTATTCATCATATTTTAATTGTTAATTTTAATTGTTGTATTATATTAGTAAAATCTCAATCCACAATGTAGCCAGTAACCTTTCTCGGTCAGGTAAATGTAGTAGTACAATTGTTTCTTCTAAAGTAAAAGTACATAGTAAGTATTTTTTCTAAATGCTTTGGGGACCTTCTATAAGTTAATACTGGGTACAGTGAGTTGGAATAGCATATTCAATATTGTTTATATCTTTATCTAAACATGATAAATCTATAGCTGTTTGGGGCCCATTTACTTCGGGCCCCGAGGCAGTTGGCTACCTTGCCTAATGGTGAGTACCCACGACTTGGGCGTGTAACGCAACTATGTCATGACAGGTGCTTTGCTCAGGACCCAAAGACGTGCAATTTGAGTGTAATGTTGTTGAGGAGATGAAGATTTCTTGCATTGCAATTATTAATAAATTCTTTATTTAACAAAAATCAACACAATTGTACTGTAAGAGTGGAATTTCACTCAGGAAAGGAGGAGAGGAGATCTGCAAGGTAAGATGGTGAGCCTTATGGCTGTACCAGCTACTAACAGGTCATACATTCAACCTGGATGAGCTCAACCAGCTTGGTCCCTGCAGTTTTGCGCACTTCTTCTTGGGTCAATAGCTGCTCTATCAAATCCTTTTATCAATAATTTTGAGAACCACATTCAAATGTTGCGAGCTAATGCGTGGGGATACATCGACAGGAATGGAGAAGCAGCACATTTCCAGATAAAGACACCGAGCAGTGTAAGAGAGATATGAGATATCAAGCCCACTTAACTTCCCACTTAGCCTCCCACGAAGACTCCAGCGTAGACTCCTTTGTCTTTGTCCTCCGAGTCTTCATCTGCTGAAGCTGCTGCTTCACGCAAATGCCAATATTAAATACAAGTAGGTGATTGGTGTTGGCTACAGGTGGGGAGGCCACACCCTGGCTAATCAGTCAAAGCACCTGATAGTCGTTAACCTCCACTCCCCAACTTCACACTAAACTAGTATGAGTCACTTTAAGAAAAACACTACATTTTGCCTAAGAACACAGCCACTCCAGCAAAAACAGACATTAGCAGTAGAAAAGTAGAAGAAGCAGAAAAAACCCAAATAAAGTAAGTACTTAACTTAATATCTAGCTGTCTAGTAGTGAGTCTCCTCAACAGTCAAATGCACTCACATCCCCCACCCCAATCTACGTCCTTTTGCAGATTTTCAGTCTTTATGGTATTTGCTACTGTTCAGTCCCTCCAGAAAAACGTGATTATGCGATCGCATGATTGAATGCATAATCAGCCAAAGTCTGCATATTGATGCAGTGGCCGCATTTTTTCCAATACGCTGCACTTTTGCCGCATAAATTGCTGATTTCCGCGCAAAATATGTGGGACTTGCATGATTTCATAATCTCAGCATTTTTGTTGCAAAAAAGTTACATATATCTTAACTTCATCGTTTACTTCAAACAAGAGCAGCCATTTTCCCCTGTTGCCATGGGAACGTTATGAAGTGACTTTATGAAGTGACGTAATTACGCAACGTGAACATCCAAAAGCAGGGTGTTGGGGAAATCACTTTTTTTTTCTCCTTTTCATCAAACCGCAGTTTTTGCAAGTTCCTGCAATTTTTGCAAGTTCCCGCAATTTCATCGCATAAAATTGCATAAATATCCTGCATATTCCATCGTATTTTTTAAGACAACGTGCCGCATAATCAAGGATTTTTGCCCCCAACAATCACAAAAAAACTCTGCATTTTTCTGGAAGGACTGACTGTTGTCGCTCTTCATACTATGTTACTCTTACAGTGCTGCAGTCGAGCTACTGCTAAGCCTGGTGAGTCCCATACAGACACTAAAGAGGGCTTTGTTCATCGGTATCTAAGGGCCATTGACCAAGCGTCAGCATTTGTTGAGTTGAGATTGAGAATGGGTTGGGTTTGGGTTTTGGTAACAACAAAAGAAAAAATATAGGATATCCAGACTTTAGGATGTCACAAAGCGAAAACTAAAGGTTTTCCCAAAGATTTAATACTTAGTTTTGGTTTTCTTTTCTTTTTTTAGAGCTGCCTGAGCACCATTTTCAATGTACTTTTTGCAGCTGTGAGTAGGACTTATTTCTTTTGTCAAATGCATTGTGAAATACTTTTACTTTTCCAGAGTGAACACACTATATTCAAAACTTGGTTAAAATCAGTATGTCTGCAGCAATACTGTTGCACATTTTCTGGTACATTTACCCAAGAATAAAAGCAACAAACATGCTGTGTCTCACCGTGCGGCTCTCTGTGCAGCCTTCACCTCGTCAGGATGTGGTATCCCTTGATATTCTCCTTCGTACATTTGATCCTCTTCATCATGTCCTTCAGTCACGTCACTTGCTGCATCCTCTTCTTGGGGAGGATAGTCTGCCTGATAACCATATCCATCATGGCCACCACCTTCTCCATAACTCCCATAGCTGTCACCTCCTCCTTGGTGGTATGTGTTGTTTTGCCACGGGTCAGCCATTTGGCTTACTATGCCTGCTAGGCTAAAAGCTAATTTTACAAATTATGCTAACCAACTAGTGTCAAAGTCCTTAGTTACAGAGACTGTGTACCTATCACTGGCTTTTAAAGTTAATAGTGAACAATGATGTTAACATCTAACAACACAAATTCACCCAATTTGCTATACAGTGCAGCTTATACAGTCAAGATTTGCTAGCTAAACGCAAATATATGTAGTAATGTGTCTGTCTCCGGTTCTGTTGTGGTGGTCCAGGTGGGTACTCCAGAGTCCTATCAGATCTTGTCTTCAATTTTCACTTCTAAAAAAAAACACAGAAAAACTCAGGTTAATTAAGATAAATTTGTCTTCATTGCAAATTGTTGCATACACATAGACACTTGCAATATAGCAGATTTTAATAAGTGAACACTGTTTGTCATTTATATGTCCACCACACATATTGCATTAATTTCAACTTGACTTTGATGGCAGGCTGTTGCTGTGAATTGCATATGCTCATCCACAAGAGAAACCAAGGTGTCACTTTACCCACAATCACAAAATGATTGGTTGTAATGGAAATGTTAGGGGACATTTGCTGCCAAGTTATATCTTTTAAAACAATTTATTATATATGTACAGTATATATTAGTGTTTTAATAGTGTGGGGACGGAAAGCAGCAGGGAAGATTAAGCCATAGGCAGAATAGTCAATAGGTTTTCAACCTAAATTGGTTTAGTTTCATTTTAATTTAAGTTTAATTCAGTTAGATGTGTTTTATATGCAACAAAAAAAATAACATTTTTGGAACAAAATAGTAAGGTGATTAATCTTCATATTGCTACATAAACAGGATCCTGATAATCACAAATTATTTTATATTTATATTTATATTATTTATATTATTATATTTAAATTATTCAAATTATCTGGCCAAGAGCCCATTCAAACCCATTTCCAATTTTTCTAAATCAAGGCACCAATCACAGCCGTTGAGGCGGGCTTTACACGATAACGATAGCGCAGCGACATTGAAGCCTCATCTCCTTCATTGCTCTGATTGGCTTTAGGTCTATCCAATTGCACCCAGAGGCATTTGAGTGGCATCCGTTGGTCGTCCGTTGGTCCGTTTGGAAATGGGCTGTGAATAAACCTTCCCCAGACCCACTCTCAGTTAGAACTGAGAAGGGTCTGGTGTCAACCAGGCTAATTATAATGTGAAGCAAATAACGTATTACTACCAGGTTGGAAAAAGAAAAACGGATCAGTATATTGTTTATCACATTGTACCAAGACATTTTCATGTTATAGCAAGATTTTGTTCACGTTTTCTACAACATACAAACTTTATTTTGCAACAGTCGGAATCATTTAAAAATTAACGAACGGGTATGCTGTGCACAAGATCACTCCGATAGACTGCAGATGTAATTATTAGGGGTGTGATGAAATCTCGTTGTACGAGATCTCGCGAGATTAAAACGTGACGAGATTTCTCGTCGAGGTGAAAAGTTATCTCGTGAGGCGATATGATGTCAGCGTGATGGAGCGTGAAATTACTATTGAAGATCCCCCTGCCACTTTTAAATCATTTGTGTGGCAACATTTTGGTTTTCCTGTGGAAATAATAAACGGCGAAAGAGTGACAGACAAGACGAACGCAATATGTAAACATTGTAAGAAAAAAATGAGTAGAGAGCTGTGGTGGTGCTGTAAGTGTTTTTGCATAGTGCTCGTGTTAGCCACACGGTTTTCTTACAATGTTTACATATTGTTTTTGTCTTGTCTGTCACTCTTTCGCCATTTATTATTTCCGCAGGAAAACCAAAATGTTGCCACACAAATGATTTAAAAGTGGCAGGGGGATCTTCAATAGTAATTCCACGCTCCATCACGCTGACATCACATCGCCTCACTAGACAACTTTTCACCTCGACGAGAAATCTCGTCTCGTTTTCGTGAACCCAATCTCGTGATGTGTCTCGTCTTGTGGAGTAAGCGTCTCGTCACACCCCTATTTAAAAGTGGCAGGGGGATCTTCAATAGTAATTCCACGCTCCATCATGCTGACATCACATCGCCTCACGAGACAACTTTTCACCTCGACGAGAAATCTCGTCTCGTTCTCGTGAACCCAATCTCGTGATGTGTCTCGTCTCATGGAGTAAGCGTCTCGTCACACCCCTAGTAATTATGATACATTCTGCTTTCAGATGGCTGTAAGGAGAGTCACCAGAGTGAAGGAGAGGCTGTCGGTATAGGTTAACTCCGGTAGATTATAGAGCTGGTAAGAATCACTCACCAATCATTATTCTGCCTCACTGGCATTGATGCCATAATTGGAATACCTTTTTTATGTGATCACATGTCAGCTAGTTTATGTGGTGGGTCTTCACCAAAGAGCAACCAAAATATTGTTGAACACAAGTGCACTGAACTGTCAACCTGTTCTGAGCAGGTAGGTAGCAGACAATGTGAGACACATTCATTCTTCGCACCAAGATTGCAGTGCACCCTGGACTGGCGTTGCCACACACTCAACCGTCTAGGAAATAACCTGACGGTTAAACCAAACCGCCGGTGAGACACAGTGTTTCATCGCCCTTTGCTGACACGAAAATTGGGCCCTCAGTTTTCCTTCCTGCTCGTGTTGTCTTAGAGGTGACTGTGTCATATCCACCATATGGATGCTTTCTACTCCAGGAAGCCAGTCAGTGTCACTGCCAAGTTACACCCAAAACTCAGCTCTTTTCCCTGCAAGGCACATGCTCTTGGTCTGCATGAGGACGAACTAGGAATGCTAAATAGCACTGGATTTTCGACTCCGTATGCCAGCCCAGTGCCACCCCATCATACACCATCAACGAACCATAAGCCATGGGACCCTCATCACATTGTAGAATAATGGTGAAGTGCAAGCATTGACATCATTGGCCTAGAGTAGTTGCATTGCAATTTTTACATTAAGTGTGGCAGTATTAGTTATTTTACTACTGATAAAACAATTACATACAATTTCATTTCTTTTTATTTTATTGGATAAAATAATGGCCTTGTCCCTAAACCTCAGAAGCATTGATCAGTGCACTGGGTTGACAACACTGCAGAGCTGGCGCCTGTTAAAATAACAAAGCATGTGCACGCAGCAGTGTGTTAACAAATTACTTTTGACCATGTGGTGTTTCATGATGGGAGCTCTCAGATCGACTATTCTCTACCATCACTAATGTGTAAGTATGCACCGAATCCAGATTTTTGAATTTCGGCCGAATACCGAATCCACTGGTTAAGATTCTGCCGAATCCGAAACCAAATACCAAATCCTATTCCCATCCTCAGTCCATTAACACACATTAATGAAGTAAACAATGTCCACAGCCTCTAAAATAGTTAAATGTAACAACTTAATGTTGAATTCACACGCTCTTTTCACATCGTAGGAAAGCACATCGCTATCGCCAGATGAGTGACAATTTTGTTTGGCAAATTTTCGGGTGGATGAAATTGGATGAAATTACAAAGCTAACGTTAGCAAAATAGCAGCAGCCGGCCGTTCGGTCGCTCCGCTCCCACTGTAGGGAGACTCCGAGAGAACAACCGACAGCCCGGGCGAGTTTTTAGCTGTGACTGTCCTTCCTTTGCTGTACCTGGGTGGTGATGGCGCAGTGGATATAACACATGCCTTTGGTGTGGGAGAGCAGGGTTCAATTCCCACTGTGATACATCAACCAATATGTCTCTGAGCAAGACACTTAACCCCTAGTTGCTCCAGAGGCGTTCAACCTCTGACATATATAGCAGTTGTAAGTTGCTTTGGATAAAAGCATCAGCTAAGTGACATGTAATGTACCTGAAGTTGCTGCATTTTGGCTACTGTCTGTGGATTCCTTCATGCACAACTCGTATTCTTTCGGATGTTTCATACGCAAATGTTTTAACAGCGACAATGTTGTTGTGTATTGTTTAGGGTCCTTACCATCACGAGACAAATCGGCATTGCAAACTGAACATGTAGCTCGACTTGAATTGCCTTCTTTTGACTGAAAGTACTGCCAAACAACTCTTTGTGTTCCATTTTCACTTTCTCATAGGCTACTGCATTATACCAGCGGTCCACCTAGGGAAAAACCTTTCCGTAATCAACGGCGGCGTCATTACGTCACGCGCATAGTGCAAGTGTAGGGTTTAGTTTGGTGGAAAAAAATTCCATGGTTCGGCAGAAACCGAACCCCGTCAAAAAGCCCAATATTGGGCCGAATCCTGGATTCGGTGCATCCCTACTAATGTGTAGCAACTACCTGGGTGATGCACGGCAGCCTTACGACAGCAGACGCTCACCACACATCAGGTTGTTAGAGAGGGAGGTTAACATGTTTTTAGTGGTAGGGGGAAACCAAAGCACTGGGAGAAAACCCACACAGACGCAGGGAGAACATGCAAATTTCACTGCTGTGTGCTCCTCTTGCCAAATCTTTCTCTGCAGTGCTGTGGAGATAGGTCTATTATTGCAAGACTAATCTAGAAACGACCCTATAGTGCTTTTGGTGCATGTTTTGCCATTTAAAACAAAAACGCTTTTAATGCTCGGACAGTCATTGCTAGACAGACTTAACTAATGGTGAAAATAAATACACATTATTTTCTACATGGCTTCCAGTATTTATACTTCATATATTTATACTTATATATCATTATCAGCATCATTGCATGACTGTTGATGTGATATATTTACCTAGATAACAAATTAGGACACAGAAGGTAGGTAACAAAATGTGCAAGATCATGCTCCCTTCTGTTGAGAAGATTCTAGAAATACTATGTAGGATTCTCGTAGGGTACAGATTTGATCATTGGCAAATTATCAAAGATGTTTTATCAATATTAATAAAGTTATGAATATGGTTATTAATAACTGTATCAAATCGACAAACAATCAAAACGGGGCAACACCCTGCAAGTCAGGGACCAATAATCAAACTGTGGATCAGTCTCATTTCTGTGGTAATCCTTTAAAAAGGAAATAAAGGAAGGGGTGAATCCAAGCACGGACCTGATCGACCAGCAATTATTACAACAAGTACACAAATAATCACAAGCAACTGCTAATTAAGTATAATAAGAGTTATTAACGTCACAATTATCAGTAGCTAATCAATAAACCTTCAATAATAAACTTATATACCTTTTACAATATCACAACCAAAAACAAAGCAAAAACAAAGCAACGCAGCATGGACACGTCTGTGTCTGTGTGTGTGTGAGTGTGTGTGTGAGAGAGAGTGAGCGAAAAAGGAGGGGGTGGTGTCGAAGTGTAGTTCTAACGCAAAAACAACTCCAAAAATGGCTACTCCTGTGAGCTGCACAAAACTATTTAGCCTCAAGAAGGCGGTAGTGTTGCTGGGTGCACGGGCAGGGGCTGAAGAAGCCGGGGGTTGCTAGGCAACGCGCACGCTTAGCCGGTGTTGGGGACCAAGAAGCTGGTTAAACAGTGATTTGGCTCAGATTGAGTTGACTGGTGAGACACAGGGGAGGCAAGACAAAGGATCTTGGCCTACATGTGAATCCCAAAGCCAGTTTCACCAAACTCCTACAAGCCGCCACTTCACAAGATGGAGAAAGTGCATTCAAACACGAGGACGGCAAGGCAGACTGGTGGTGAGACAAAGAACTGCTTCACACCTGTGACCAGGTTGCAGTTTTCCCATTGGTCGTCGGGTCCTTGAATGCACCACCCGCCACTAGGAGGCGGAGGAAGGATAAAAGCTGTCGCGTTTGTGTTTCTTTGCTTTTCACGGTAACCCCCGGTTGCTGAAAGGAGGCACTGGTCCGGATTAGTTAGCCAGCATCACCTCGCTGGTCGAGATTTGAGCTGGGACAACTTTATATCGGTCTGATATAAAGGGGATCCGAGGAAATACTGGCCGAAGTATTCCCTCATCTGCAGCGGGTTTAATCAGCCTGGATTCAAGAAAAGGACGGCGCCCTGTTTCTTGTTTGGTCGACCTGGATTACGTCTTGTCCCCTCTGCTTGGGATTTAAACGGATCGTTAAACTCTGGCAAGAGTTTTAACTGACAAACAACGCACACAGTAAGAGGCTTATACAGTTCTGGGCAGATATTAGAACTAGTGCGTTTTGTTTTGTTATTAATGAGCAAAGGGTTCGCTACCATTGTTGCCATTAATGTGATCTGATTTAATCATGTACTGGTCCATATGTGATTATTAATCTGTGCTGTGAATGTATAAATTGATCACTATACTCGTTGATTTATGTTGTGTTAAGTAGCTGGGTATAACTGTAATCGCTTCCTGCTTAAATCACTCCTTTCACGGAGTTACTAGTTACAGTCTGCGATAGAATCGCGAAAATCAGCTGTTAGTCACTGAATTAGTTATAATGACAAAAGTTTCCCTCAGTAAGTCAAAAGTGTCAGTCTGTCCTAAACTACACGTTAGCCCAGACCTGAGTGGCTGAGGGGAACTGGGTCATTATCGATAACTAAAGATCAGAGTGCCCCTTTTTTTCCTTTATTCTTCTTCTCTTTCTTCTCTCTCTAACACACACACACACACCCACAGGCTAGCCGCGTAGCTCCCGAGCTAACGCTGCAGGCTAGCTTCACACGTGGAATCTGCTTACGTTCGGACAGAGCTGACACAGGAACTAGCTACCATACCGACTAAGCGTGCGCGTTGCCTAGCAACCCCCGGCTTCTTCAGCCCCTCCTCGTGCACGCCGCACCACTACCACCCTCTTGAGGCCAAATAGTTTTGTGCAGCTCACAGGAGTAGACATTTTTGGAGTTGTTTTGTGTTAGAAATACATGTCGACATGCCCCTCCTCTCTCACACACACCCACACCCACAGACGTGTCCATGACACATGCTGCTTTGTTTTGCTTTGTTTTTGGTTGTGATATTGTAAAAAGGTATATGAGTTTATTAGTGAAGGATTATTGATTAGCCACCGATAATTGTGACGTTAATAAATCTTATTATGCTTAATTAGCAGTTGCTTGTGATTATTTGTGTACTTGTTGTAATAATTGCTGGTCAATCAGGTCCGTTGCTTGGATTCACCCCTTCCTTTATTTCCTTTTAAAGGATATTCACAGAAATGAGACTGTTCCACAGTTTGATTATTGGTCCCTGACTTGCAAGGTGGTGCCCCGTTTTTGATTGTTTGTCGATTTGATAAAGTTATTAATAACCATATTCATAACTTTATTAATATCGATAAAACATCTTTGATAATTTGCCAATGATCAAATCTGTACCCTACGAGAATCCTACACCGGTATGGTAGCTAGTTCCTGTGTTAGCTCTGTACGAACGTAAGCCGATTCCACGTTTGAAGCTAGCCTACAGCGTTAGCTCGGGAGCTACGCGGTTAGCCTGTGTCGTGTGTGTGTGTTAGAGAGAAAGAAGAAAGAAAAGAAGAGTAAAGGAAAAAGGCACTCTGATCTTAGTTATCTATAACGGCCAGCTCAGTGGCTAACAGCTGATTTCCGCGATTGTCTCGCAGCCAGTAACTAAACTCCATGAAAAGAGTGACTTAGCAGGTAGCGCTTACGGTTTTAAACCAGCTACTTAACACAACATAAATCAACGAGTATAGTGATCAATTTATACATTCACAGAACAGATTAATAATCACATATGGACCAGTACATGATTAGATCAGATCACATTAATGGCAGATCAGATCACATTAATGGCAGATCAGATCACATTAATAGCAACAAGTGGTAGCGAACCCTTTGCTCATTAATAAACACACTACTCATCTCTGCCCAGACGTAAGCCTTCTTACGGTGTGTTCAGTCCGTTTGTTTCTGTCCATAGATTTCCACAGAAATGAAACAGAACGGGTCCCTGGCGCTCGTCAGCAGCCACGGAGAAACTTCCCTCCAAAAAGCAGCAAGGGGCAAGTTTAGTCGACTTTGAGAAGAAAAATGTTGTTTCCTTCTCAATGCAGATATGAAAACACTGGTGCGTTTTCAAGGATCTACCGAAATAAAATCCACTTTCTCCAGAAAATGGAAGTTCAGCACAAGCGCTTGCGCACCTCCTTTCAGCAACAGGAGTTGCAAGTGAAGACGAGGATTTTCCTAGGATCAGGCTTTTTATAGGTTAAGGCCCCATGCTGTGTTTATGGTCCCGCTGAACCAATAGGAAGACTCAAAACTCTTGAAAGGGTGAAGACTACAATCGTGTAGTTCTTTGACTTCCTGCCAGTTGTGAGGCGTTTCCCTTCTGGCTGGCACTTCGCATAGAGGTGTGAATTACCCCGGCTTTGGGGTTTACATGGAGGCCAAGATTCCTTTGTCTTGGTCACATGTTCCTTTGCCTCTGAGCACATGTGTGTCCTGTATCCAGAGGTCAGTTTAATCTGAGGCCTTTTGGTTAAAATCTGATTTAACCAAACTCTTGGTCCCCAACAACTACAATCATTGAAGTGTAGTATTAAGCCCTATTCACACAGGAGTAGTATTACCAGGGGACCACATCTGTGTTTTGCAGAGCGCATTCGCACGGGATAAGCAAAGTCTGTATTTTACTCAGATTTACTGACATCCCCTGGATGTGATGTCAAGTCTCTGTCAAAATTTATATTTATTTATAATGGACAATGCAGCCGCTCTGATCCAAATAAAAGGCTGATTCGCACAGGACTAATATTATCACACAACCTCTGTGTTTTCCGAAATATGGTAGGTAATTTGCGGTGGAATTTTTACTTGACAAATTACAAACATGGCAGACTCACACGAAGATCACAGAACACCTCCGCAATTATAACAAATGACTAGAGGTCCCCAGGCAATACTAGTCCCATGTGAAAAGGGCTTTAGATTACTTTAGCCTCTGTGATACACTGCTGTTATTTGATAGCTGGCCATAATTGCAGGACCACACCATCATACTCCCTTATTGCACTTGAACTATTTGAAAGGTAAGATTTTCAGCTTTTTGTTTATCAGACATCATAGCTTATAAAACAAATTATACATCAATAAGTGCCCTGTCTGTCCTGTCTGGTTTTGTGGTTTCTTCTGCCACTGAGGCTCTTGATAAAGACAGACCATTGCTCCATTAGGCTAACAGCAGTACACCATTAGTGGTTGGGGTGATGGCCACTGGATATATTGCTCCACTTTGTACTACACAATTCCGTTTATGCCCCACTTCTTTATTCAACGGTTGCTTTGTCACTCCCCTCTGTTGTACTGGTTAACTCTGCTCTGATACTACTGCAGGTTACTTTCACAGCAAGATATGTACTTATATACATAATATAAAACTCAGATAGGGAACTCTTGGCAGGACTCAGATAATGCCAAGAGTAGGCCTTAATGTGTACTAGTTAAACTAGAACATTTACGTAGCTTTCATGAACATGGCTTAAATTTGGCTTAGTCAGTGACTATAGAGTCCTGGAGTAAGGTAAGTAGGCCTAAATGAGAACACCTTGGTTAAGTCTAATTACTGTCGGTTAAAGGGTAACTTAGTTTTTTTTTTCAACCTGGACCCTATTTTCCTATGTTTTGTGTCTAAGTGGCTGATGGGAACAACACTCTTTGAAACTGGTCCTGTATTGAGCAAGACCACTACAGTGGCAAAACAAGTTACAATGTAACGTTATTGGGCAATTGCCCATTTTCAATTAAAGGGGTGATAGAATGCAAAACCGATTTTACCTTGTCATAGTTGAATAATGACAGTTTGGTGGGTAACTAGGACATACATAGAACCTCAAAATCCCATTGACACCTCTTTCCTCTGCAAATCTCACAATTTGAAACCGCCTCTGAAAACGGGCAAATCTCAACTCGGCGGCTGCTCCTCATTTGGCTCTAGTCTCTCTCTTTGTCACGCCCCAACATTTACATAGGCTACACAACTGACCTGAGATCAGTCTTTTGAATCTAGGTCGTGCAGATCTCAGAAATTGTATACATTGTTCATCTGCTATTTTACCATTCAATTCACTTCTGAGACTTTTTCATGCGAGAAATCAACTATGTAGAGGTCAAATATGGGCCGTTTTACAAAAATGTATGTCTAATAGCAAATTTTGTCCAACGGACGGTACTGCCTGTGTTGCTGCCTCGCCGCCTAGCCTGCCTTCCTTCACAGACCCAGGCCTGCTGTGAGCTCGAGTGAGCTCGAGTGAGCTCCGTCACGGCTGGTAGCCCACAGCACTTCATACCCGTGCAAAGTCACAGTTTTTTGGGTGAATGGACTACCAAACGCCGCTGCCTGGACAGAGCTCCAGGGCCTGCAGTTCCCCTCTTCCTGCTAAATGGCCCGTGTGTGCGAGTGAGAGCGCGGTCAGCGAGCTTGTTACGCCAGCAATCTCTTACCACAGGTTCCAGTTAATCTTATAATGTGTGTAATTATAATGTGTTGAGTTATTTAAACAAACGATCGGTGAAATAAACACCTCTTGTCCGCGAGTCTCATTGATAAAGCCTGCGGCTGGATGTAGCTCTATCAATGAGAGCTAGCTAGCCTCCTCTTAGAATTTCTCTGAAATTCACAAACATTTATAAAATTGAAATCGGACACCATTGTTAGCTTTATAAGACCTTGAGGTAGAGGTTATATAAGTGGCGTGACGAAATTCAAACTGTAAATATACTCTAATTACGCCGAAAATGAAGCTAACTAGCCGCAATCTGTACGATTCCTTATGGTCTCCCATTAGGAGACCATAAGGAATCGTGTGAAATACCCTACATAATTATTCTATCACCCCTTTAACGTCTACTAAAAGTGCTTGTTTTGCCACTGACTGCCACTGGTCAGATTATTATTCTAAGTGTTTGACAACATTATGGAAAGGATCCTACAGAGGTCAAACTTTTTGTCAAAGACTAAGACCCTTTTTGTTTAACATGAAACGTTCCTGAAATCGCTACAAAAATACATGTGAAAACAAAAGCTGTCCACATTCACCACTCTGGTTTGGTTCAAATAGACCCCTAATTCATTTCATTCTTAAAGTGATGGTTCGTAGTAATTTCACCCTAGGGTCCTTTGCACCATGACCTCGAGCAAAACACCCCCTCAGAAGCTTTTTTTCACCTGGGTTGAACATTGGGAGAGTTAGCGTAGAGTAGCGTTATCAGCTGAATAGTTTAGCGCAGGGGCTAATGTATCTGAAGTGTCTCTTAACATTACCCCACTAATAATGCCCGAAATGATACCAAACTTCTACACTAGTACAAATAGGTTATGTACTCATAAAATGATGGATTGTAAAGTTTGTAAGTAAACCAGAAGTGTATGTAAATAACACTTGCCTGCTGGCTTCTCGTCTCTGTTGCTGCTGCTGCTGCTGTTACTACCGGGCAGTAAGAGTGCTTAGGGCTGTCTACAAATTACAACACCGAAAAGAGATGCAACAAAAATATTTATTAATTTAATGATTAAATAAGGTAATGTCTCCAAACGTACCTCAATTATAACTTGTCTCCTGCTAGTTATACTACAGCACTTACTTTAAAAAATAAGTTAAATTAAAAAATATTTTTGTTGCATTTCTTTTCGGTGTTGTAATTTGTAGACGGCCCTAAGCACTCGTCTTACAGCAGCAACAACAACAGCAGAGAGCAGATGCCAGCAGGCAAGTGTTATTTACATAGACTTCTGGTGTACTTACAAACTTTCCAATCCATCATTTTATGAGTGCATAACCTATTTGTACTAGTGTAGACGTTTGGTATCATTTCGGGCATTATTAGTGGGGTAATGTTAAGAGACACTTCGGATACATTAGCCCCTGCGCTAAGCTATTCAGCTGAAAAAAGCTTCTGGGGGGGTGTTTGGCTCGAGGTCATGGTGCAAAGGAACCTAGGGTAAAATTACTCTGAACCATCACTTTAAATAATTTTCCATTTACATGTAAAAGTATGCTGGCTCTATACATGCTAAACGTGTTGTTTAATTAAATGGAGTCTAGTGAGTTTGACAATGGTGATTTCGGAGTGGTTTATGGTTAAAAAAAAATCTTACTAGAGTTGGGACGATTTCTGGTTTCCCCGGTCAGGTTGGTGGACACGGCTAAACCGATTTGATTTCATGCTAACCGGTTGAACCGGCATCCAAGCAAGCTACATATCCCCGAGCATTCTGAAGCTCAAGCCCAGCAGAGCTTTCTGAAAAAAAAACTGCTGAGGATCACTGATAACCAAACCAAGTTGTGTACATTGATTTAAAAAAAAAAAAAAGAAGCTCCAATGTAATAAATTACTATTGCCACGTTGCTTGCTACATTCATTTGGGGGGCTGACGTTCAGTGCTTAAGTCAAAGCTTCATTGCTTAAAGGCATACTTCACCGATTAGAATTAAGCTTTGTATCAGTAGAAACCCGGTAGTATTTTCAAATGACTGTGCTTCCCTCCCTCATGTCCCCCCGAGACTAGATTTCTCTGTATTATGGGTCTGGAAAAAAGCCTCTGATGATGCAAAAATCGTCATTTAGCGTCCTCTGAGGCATTTTTGCCCAGAGGCTATGGACTACTGGCTAGTTCCGCATGTTTTCAACCCCATAGGGGGTGGGACTATCACTACCCGATGATGAGTCGAGTGTCAGCAATCTTGAAGCTTAGCTAACAGGCTCGCTCTTTTCAGCAGCAAACTTGCAATTATATGCATTCAAACTACCGCATATGTGTATACCGGGATACATTGGTACAGATCGGAGAATATGCAGGAAACTTTATGACAGACGGAATACTCGACACACTACGCAAGCTTCGCCTGTGGGACTGTCACTACCTGATGCGAGTTGAGTGTCAGCAATCTTGAAGCTTAGCTAACAGGCTCTCTCTTTACAGCAGCAAACTTGCAATTATATGCATTCAATCTACCGCACGTGTACCACCGGGATACATTGGTACAGATCGGAGAATATGGAGGAAACTTTATGACAGACGGAATACTCGACACACTACGCAAGCTTCGCCTGCTGTCGCTCGATGCCGGTAGCCAGGTAAGGGGACATCGAAAGGCAGGGATGGACTGGGACTAAAAAACAGCCCTGGACTTTCTCCCAAATAGGCCCATCATCCGGCCATTTGCCCCTAACGAAGACACTAGCCAGGATGTCCTGATACTATGCCACAATACTGTAGCCTATCAGACAAGGTATTCACAGCGAGTAGCATCTCAAAACCAATGATGATAATTGGGGTTGTGTTTATTATTGAAGCCTTGAAATAAAAACTAAAAATGTACAATATCATTACATCTGCATTGAAAATAAAATACAAATAATGAAATGTCACTGGCTACAGAAACTCCAAATTACACAAACTTGTAATTATAAAACAGTACAGAGTATTACTGACAACACTTTCAGAGATAAAGTAGGCTACTTGCTGTACCTGAACATGGGGATTAGACATACTGTAGGCCTATACCAAAACTACACTGAGAGTGTTAGTTACTATATACTATAACTATTCAAATATAAATGTATATAACGTGTTGCTTTGTGTTAAAGAATTAGCATGGAATAACCTATTTAATATTTTATCAATCTCATGTTACACTTTTGATTCATATTAAGGCTGTGAAATGATGAAAATGACTAGGCCCTATCAATGTTGTCTGTGAAGCTTTCACAAACAACCACCAGGTCTTTGCCAGTTCCACAATAGTAAACGCAAATATGAAAGACAAGGAAAAACTGCACTCTGATGGAAGACAGACAGAAAGTGCAAGCTAGGGTCTTTTGGTTAAACTTTTGGTTAAATTTGGTGAATTATTTAGCCCCCTTCCCTGTTGGTTAGCACTTTTAGAGTGGTACCAATGCATGCCTAATGTTTTCGTATTTAATTCAATACCATAGTCTTCACTCAACCTCTCATATACAACCAAGTGAAATCGCGGTCAACCCGCAATTCATTTCTGACGCGTTTAATGTTTCAAATTAACCTAACAGAAATTATTAAACACGTTAAGTTTGACAGCACAAATGGCACGATCATTTTCATAATCATGATGCACACACCCATGTTGATTGCTGACAATTCGCTAATATAGGGATAAAGGCAGCCTATTATAACGTGTCCTGCTCATGGCACTTACCAGTACCTCTTGCTGATGTGAAATTAACTCACGTCTAATGATGTAGGCCTACTCTTCTTCTTCAGTTTTATTTTTACACGTAGCATATAAGTGATTGTATTTGCGCCCCCTGCTGTTGGCTGTTAATATCGCTTTATTAAACATTTTTTGTGCCGACGGCCGTCGATTGGACAGCCGTTCTGGACTTTTCCCGAACACACGGATTGTCAGTCCGTCCCTGTCGAAAGGGGTGTGCGAGAAGGCGGAAACACGGAACGAGGGCAGGAGTTTGAGCTAGAAAGCTAGTGCTAGCCGGCCACCTGTCCCATCCATCCTGCTTGCAAGTGTCCGCTCATTAGACAGCAAACTGGACTACATCCAACTTCAACGAAACTCCCAACGCAAGTTCAGAGACTGCTGTGTTTTTGTGGAAACATGGCTGAACAACAGTGTACCGGACTCCGCTATCCAGCTACCAGGCCTGCTAGCCTTCCGAGCAGATGCTGCTCTGTCGGGTAAGACTTGTGTAGGTGGGCTGTGTTAACACGGACATGGACTGGTGCAGAAATGGGGTGCTTTTATCCAACTACTGCTAACCGCTGGTGAAGTTTGTGACTGTTTAATGCAGACAATTCTACATTCCACGCAAATTCATGGCTGTGTTTATACTCAATGTTTACATCCCACCAAGCGCTAATGCTACCAATGCGTTAGCTGAACTTTACGGAGCCTATAATGTGTGTGCACTAAATGTAGCCTGTTTCATATGTCATTTTTATATATTTTAAATATGTAACACCACTTGAGCCACAGTGAAACATTTGACTTGACTGCCTCACTGTCTATGTCTGATACCGGATGACGTGGCTTGGGAGTGGACTCGTAGGGAAGCGAAGCAAGTGCATTCTGGGAGTTGTTGTCTTTCATCCACATGAGCAAAAAATACATTTTCTGGCTTTTCTCGGTCTAGAAGGCATCAACTTCTAAAAAGTTTTCACATTTCTACTACATAAATGAGCCAATTTAATACATATTCATCTTTCCAGCAGTGAAATATCCCTTTAAGTCAAAGCTTCATTTAATGTGGAGTAACTGGTAGCTTACCTTTCTAGACTTGTACACTGGTAATAAGCAATATGACAATGTTTAAATAATTGTTAGGTTTGTTTATGCTGCGCACTTTACTTCCGAGCCGAGCTGCGCAATGTGGAAGTCACATTTTAGTAGTGGTGGGAGGGGGAACGGCGCATGTTCTGTTTGTTTACTAGAAAGTTCATATGTTTTTTGGGGTGACAAGATGATATATGGCAGAGTTAGTCTCAAAGAAAACTGCACCGCCGATATGGAAACATGTAGGATTTCAAGCCAAGAAAAGAGATGAGCTAAAAGAGATGAGACAAAATGTAAATAACTAAACCAAAGAGGTTATTGCATTACCACTACCATGTGGTCTAGAGTCACTACACTGTCAACTTTCTCATCAGTCTCCCTCGGGAGCGGCTGAGACAAGTTCGACATCTAGTGTTAAATTTGGTATACCAATTTTTTTACACCAGCCCAAGTTTAGATCTTACTCTTTATCAAAAAGGTCTAGCTCTGTAATGTTGTGACTCAGACACTATAATAACAATCTGAGCCTGTCAATGGCAAAAACATGATTACATGATGATTACATTGCAGCCAGGTTCATGGCTACCTGTTGCAGCGTTCTAGCTCAATACTCGACACATTTCAAAGATATTTCAACTACTGGTTTAAATTTTGAGACAAAACAATGTCAGAGGCAAAAATAATTTGTTCCAAAAAAAAAATGTACTATGAAAAAACACTATTAAAACAAACTGTTTCAAACCACGCAGTTATTAAAAGTAAGACATTCAGAACCCAACCACTGACCAGTCGCACCATAGCTATGAAATGTCTGCAAAAATTGGATCCCATCAGTCTGTCTATAGGGCCAAACAAAGGACAGAGGATGCTGTGGCATGTCCCCTCCACTCCCTGCTCCAACATCTGGAATAACCAGGCAACTTTGCTTCTATCCTTTTTATTGACTTGGTGACAATTAAAGTTGAAATTATTTGAACTTTAAGTGCAGAATTTCCTCCAAGTTGTCTCCGCTGTTCCCATAGGAAAACAGCCAGCGCAGAGGGGATTTACCACTGAGCACGTGTAGGCAGCTTTAGATGCATCGCGATTTCATGCGGATCGCACTGCACCCTTGCGGTCACCAAAGTTTTAGATTAAGCTCCTCTACAATGACATGTGACTTCATGTGTGCATTACTTTATTGATATTGGGCCGTTTATGATGCAGCAAGGCATACATGCAAAACCATTAGAGACATTACAACAAAAGAAGGAGAGCCACATAAGGTGGTGCACTGAGTAATATATATTAATAACATCATGCATACCATCACCACCTTCAGCCCTGGCCAGACCTGAGTTCATGAGTGGGTGAGTAGCTGAAACTTGGAGTGAAGGGGGTGGACACTGACAGGATGGATTTTACTTTTTGAATCACTAGTCTATTGTACTGGTCAGTGAGGTTGTTTTGTTGAACACTGAGAATTTTGCTACTAATCTTCTTCTTTTCGACAGTTTTTGGCCGTTACGCTCATATTTTCATACCAGCAGAAAAATAGAAAAGTTTAAGACAGTCAATATGTAATTTGTAGAAGATGGTCATGAGGGTTTTCTCCACATTAAACTTCAAAAGGCAAAACAGGCGCTGCTCGTCGCAAAGGCATGACCTCCGCAATCAACTCTTCTGGGCTTTTGGTGAAGCAACCGATTGAAAAGAGGTAGGTGACAGTACGAACTGAAACGGTTTCCTCACAATGTCTGAGTTAAAAAAACATCTTGTTGTCACGTAAGGGCCCTGTTCATGTTGCACAGAAATTTTAATTGCATTTTGTGTCTGTTAAGGGGCACAAAGGCACTCTTTAGAACATGCCACCACAACTGGCATTTTAGCTAACTGGGAACTTAGCTGCAGCAACTCCAGTTTGCTAACACCGATTATTTCCTATCGACAGTACTCGGTGATAACTAGCGATGAAAATTCAGGTAAAAATCGGCAGAAATTCTCCTTTAAAGATAACAAATCTACAAATAAAATTCTAGTGTGTTTTGGTGCTCTCAAGGTTAAGCAGAGTGGCCATAGCATCTTCTACCCCTTAGCTCTGTAAGCAAACTGTAGCAAGTCAAGTAGCTTCTCCGTTTTTGTGACAAGCTCTTTTTTCAGCAATCTTTCGTCTATTGTATTGTATACTGTCCTTTATAAATGAGTGCAAGACTTCCAAGAAACGGTGACTGAGAATGAGAGAATAGAGAGGATAAATGAAAAAATAAAGTCTGTCATGACTCAGCAGTGATACATTATTTAATTGACAGCTGAATGGTCATGAGTAAAGGTCCAGCTTTAGGTTGTTTGGTTACTGATAGGTGGCCAGCAGGAAATTAAAATCTGGACAGAACGAGTCAGTCTGTACCCCATCGGTCTATCTCTGGCACATGGCGGATCCAACTTCATCAGCCTGTATTGACTGTCTCTTCTAATAAAGTACATAATGAATGTGATTGCAGAGTCAGCAGGGTGTCTGCAGGTTTCAGCAAGTTCAATTTAAGCCTTTTCTTTACCCTCTGAATGCCAACCTCATTTACACAGTACATGAAAACATGATAATGAAGAACAACCTTCCTCAGGCTTCCTTGGTTGTGCTTTTAAAAGGTCTGAGAGGAAAGCACTAGGGCTTTCTTCAGGCTCATATTTTCTAAGTTATTTTTCTTTCATCTGTGTAAAGAGCTGACTTTTTACAACTACTCAACACCACACCAAAATTGGAAAAAAAAAAATAGCTAAGTCATTGGAACTGACAAGAAAGCCCTTACATTTTTTATTTACTTGAGACACTTCAGGAATATTAATTTCAATATTTATTTTTATCTAGGTTTCTATGTTCGACCCGTGGCAAAAGCTCTATTTTCGAAGTGAATTTGCCTTGTGCCTTGTTTGTTTGTGAAAAAAAACCCTCACTTCTAATTCACCTGTTACTCTCGTTTTTTCAACCTGTTTGTGACCTGGTAGGCTACCGACATAGACGGTAAAATTAATGGACAAAGCGACGCCGTAGACTTGCAACGGAGAGCAGTGAAGTCTATTAGAAGCACTTTTCCGGTGATGGCTGAGCGTTACTGCGCAGCCTCCAACTGATCTTGACTACGTAGATGTGACGTGTGCAACCTGTCTGAAAGTTGTAAGTCTTCTGGTAGCTGTGCCAAGAGAAATCTCAATCATTCCGAATCTTGCACAGACAGAGAGCGTAGGTATATGTTCGGAAATAACATAGGCACAGGCTAATTATTACTATTACTATTACTATACGACAGTAAGTCGCTTGGTTATGACACAATCGTTAGATACAAGGTAATGGAGCTTTTTATACATTTTCGTGTTTCTTTAGAAATGAACACTGGACAAATAGAGTCTTTAAACGCTTCAGATGTAAAGTTATTCGCTATCAAAGTGACGCCAAAATGAATAGCAGTCAATGGAATGCTAACAGCAGGTGATGGCTTATTAGCATCAAAATGGCTCCATAGTAGGTACGCTTTGCGGAGGCTGGCTTACCCCCTTGGCTACCGACAACGTCTGTAGCATCTGTTTAACGGACTTTACCAGAAAGTGTGCGACTGTCCTGCTTTTATTACAGACATGCAAACTCACCACAGACAGTTGTCGTTAGCATTTACTCACGGCGTTGTGCTGCAGAGAGTGAATAGAGGAACACCGGAATGGATATTTGACCTTTTTTTAAAGGAACGGGATACACTGATGTATGAAAGTGAATTAGATTAATTAACTAGTTAATCGAAGGTGCCGGAATGGCGTTCTGGCTCGTTCCGGCATACTTCTGTGATGATTAGCGGAAGATAGTGGACCCAAATGCAGAGGGAGGCAGGCAGGCAGGCAGGAGATGGTTTGAGCTTGAGGATTTATTTTAACAGAAAACGGCAGTACAGAGACAGGAAAAGCACACGGAAAAACTCTGAGGGAAAACTTACAAAATCACGCAGGTAGAAATCAAAAACAACGGCAACAGGCTACAACACGCTGAACGGACCAGGACACAAACAGACACAAACTGACGGGCAAAACACAAGACGATCTGACACGAGACAAAGGGAACACAAAGGTTAAATACATGAGGTAATGAGAAAACAAGGAACAGGTGATACAGTACAGGCCAGTACTTTTCATGACTATTTACATTGTAGATTCTCAATGAAGGCATCAAAACTATGACTGAACACATATGGAATTATGTACTTAACAAAAAAGTGTGAAATAACTGAAAACATGTCTTATATTTTAGATTCCTCAAAGTAGCCACCCTTTGCTCTGATTACTGCTTTGCACACTCTTGGCATTCTCTTGATGAGCTTCAAGAGGTAGTCACCTGAAATGGTTTTCCAACAGTCTTGAAGGAGTTCCCAGAGATGCTTAGCACTTGTTGGCCCTTTTGCCTTCACTCTGCGGTCCAGCTCACCCCAAACCATCTCGATTGGGTTCAGGTCCAGTGACTGTGGATGCCAGGTCATCTGGCGCAGCACCGGATGGGATGGCATGTCGCTGCAGAATGCTGTGGTAGCCATGCTGGTTCAGTATGCCTTCAATTTTGAATAAATTCCCAACAGTGTCACCAGCAAAGCACCCCCACACCATCACACCTTCTCCATGCTTCACGGTGGGAACCAGGCATGTAGAATCCATCCGTTCACCTTTTCTGCGTCGCACAAAGACACGGCGGTTTGAACCAAAGATCTCAAATTTGGACTCAGCAGACCAAAGCACAGATTTCCACTGGTCTAATGTCCATTCCTTGTGTTTCTTGGCCCAAACAAATCTCTTCTGCTTGTTGCCTCTCCTTAGCAGTGGTTTCCTAGCAGCTACTTGACGATGAAGGCCTGATTTGCGCAGTGTCCTCTCAACAGTTGTTCTAGAGATGTGTCTGCTGCTAGAGCTCTGTGTGGCATTCATCTGGTCTCTAATCTGAGCTGCTGTTAACTTGTGATTTCTGAGGCTGGTGACTCGGATGAACTTGTCCTCAGCAGCAGAGGTGACTCTGGTCTTCCTTTCCTGGGGCGGTCCTCATGTGAGCCAGTTTCGTTGTAGCGCTTGATGTTTTTTGCGACTGCACTTGGGGACACATTCAACGTTTTCGCAATTTTCCAGACTGACTGACCTTCATTTGTTAAAGTAATGATGGCCACTCGTTTCTCTTTACTTAGCTGATTGGTTCTTGCCATAATATGAATTCTGACTTCTGCACAACACAACTGATGGTCCCAACCCCATTAAAAAGGGAAAAATTCCACTAATTAACCCTGACAATGCACACCTGTGAAGTGAAAACCATTTCAGGTGACTACCTCATGAAGCTCATTGAGAGAACACCAAGGCTTTGCAGCGCTATCAAAAAAGCAAAGGGTGGCTACTTTGAGGAATCTAGAATATAAGACATGTTTTCAGTTATTTCACACTTTTTTGTTAAGTACATAATTCCATATGTGTTCATTCATAGTTTTGATGCCTTCACTGAGAACCTACAATGTAAATAGTCATGAAAATAAAGGAAACGCATTAAATGAGAAGGTGTGTCCAAACTTTTGGCCTGTACTGTACAACAGATGAAACACATTAGGAGAGGGAGAGTAATCAAAAAGGGTGGGAAAACACAGGAAGTAAAACCAGATAAGACAAGACAGAAAACCAGACTTTCACAATAAAACAGGAAACAGAAAAACAAACAATACAAACAAGACAGAAATAGAAGAGAATACAAGGCACAATACCAAAACCATAACAACTGCACCCCTTATGAATGTGATGATTTATCAATAAAGATTTTAATAACATATGAGTTCGTTGCATACCAAAATTCATTTGCAATAGCTGGGTTTCAACCAGTAGAGAACAGTTGTTATGCACATTTTTAACACAGTATGTAGAATTCAAATACCTTGCATTTCTCTCTCCCTCTCTCTCTCTCTTTGGTGTGTTACCCACATCTTTCTTTATAAGCCAAGGGTGAAAAGACTTCAGAAAAGGAGACACCGGTATATACTTGATTATAGCTCGTCAGACAAGCCTCTTTGCTCCTCGCTACCCAAGATACATTTTAAGCTGGGCTGTAGTCAAGTCCACCTTTGTTAAGTCCAAGACCAGGACTAGTCAAGACCGAATCCTAAAAAGTTCAAGTCCAAGTCAAGAACGAAGGTATAATGAGAGACAGTCAATACCGAGACAGAAAAAAAGAATCTTCTTCAAGACCACTCACCTAAGTCCTATTTCTTTGATCAATCTCAATTTGTTAATGTTAATGATAAATCCTCCAAGTACGCTAAAGTCCTTCCTCTTGGTAATATTATTAGGAAACACTCAATTAACTTTCACTGTTATGCGGATGACACCCAATTATACTTGTCAATCAAACTAGACGAAACCAGTTAGCTAGCTAAACTTCAAGCGTGCATTAAAATTAAATAATTTTCTGATGTTAAACGCTAACGAAACTGAAGTTATTGTGCTGGGCCCTAGACACCTCCAAACCTCATTATCTAAAGACATAGCTACTCTGGATGGTATTGCCCTGGCCTCCAGCACTACTGTCAGAAATCTAGGTGTTATTTTTGATCAGGATATATCCTTTAACGCCCATCTAAAACAAACCTCAAGAACAGCCTTTTTTCATCTTCGTAACATTGCCAAAATTCGGAATATCCTGTCTCAAAACGATGTTGAAAAAAAAATTTAGTCCAGGCTGGACTATTGTAATTCCCTACTGTCAGGTTGCTCAAATAAGTCCCTTAAGACTCTCCAGCTGATCCAGAATGCTGCAGCACGTGTTCTCATAAGAACTAAGAAAAGAGATCATATTTCTCCTGTATTAGCTTCTCTGCATTGGCTTCCTGTAAAATCCAGGATTGAATTTAAAATCCTTCTCCTGACTTACAAAGCTCTAAATGGTCAAGCACCATCATATCTAGAAGAGCTCCTAATACCTTATTGTCCCACTAGAGCACTGCGCTCCCAGAATGCAGAGTTACTTGTGGTACCTAGAGTCTCTAAAAGTAGAATGGGAGCCAGAGCCCTCAGTTATCAGGCTCCTCTCCTATGGAACCAGCTCCCAATCTGGGTTCGGGGGGCAGAAACTGTCACTGCATTTAAGAATGAACTTAAAACTCTCCTATTTGATAAAGCTTATAGTTAGGGAGTGAGGAGTTGCAGCATCCACCTAACCAGGCCCACATGCTTCTCTTCATAGTCGTTAGATTAATAATATAACAAAAGTAGAGGGAGGCAGGCCAGCACAGCCCGATCCGGCAGGGGAGAGTTTCAAGCCCGAACAGGCTACCTCTCCTTATGACCTGTCTCTCTTAGTTACGCTGTTATAGTTCTAGACTGCCGGGGGACTTCCTTCCTTTGACATGCTGAGCTGCTCTCTCCTCTCCCTTTCTATTACCATGTGTGTGCATCCCGCCCCAGAAATGCTTGTTATTAATCCTAGCTTCTGGGGAGTTTACTCCCCAGAGTCCTTATGTTTTTTCACCCAGCGTATTTCCTTGGAGAACGTTGGCACCAAGATCCTGGTTGCAGCTGTCGCCGTGGTCCTGCTGCACTCCCTGCTAAGCTCTGCGGTGCCCTGCAATGTCATGCTGCGTCCTGCTGAACCCTGCTGCTTCCTTCTACGTCCATCCATGCTCTGCTGGGCCACGCTACATCCTGTAATGCCCTGCAGCGCACTGATATGACATGAACTACTACGACTACCATTTGAAGTCACTGTTCCATTATTAATGTGACTATTACTGCCACTGTTCATCGCATCCCCAACCGGCACCGTCAGACACCGCCTACCAAGAGCCTGGGTCTGTCCGAGGTTTCTTCCGAGTTTTTCCTCGCCACTGTCGCACTGCTTGTTCTTGAGGGAATTACTGTAATTGTTGGGGCTTTGTAAATTATAGTGTGGTCTAGACCTACTCTATCTGTAAAGTGTCTCGAGATAACTCGTGTTATGATTTGATACTATAAATAAAATGTAATTGAATTGAATGGAACATACCTGTTTATAATTTATATGATGTGAGAAACAGTATATTGTATCTTCTACTTTAAGATGATAATTTTGCTTTAAAATTTGTAATAATCAAAAAACAAGTGCAGAGTAACACTAGCCTGACAAGCCAGACCCACATCAAGATGTTGGGTCTGGGAACTCACCATTGACGGAGCTCAAGCTGAGGGGCGGGAAAAACGGTTGTCTTTCAAATTCCCTCTGCACGTAATAGGATAGCGCTACAACCAGGCAGAGCAACCAAGAAGGAAGCAAAGCACCTTAGCCAAGCGCCGGATAGATGTCAGGCAATTGTCCTGAAAATGTTAATTCAGACTAATCTACATAACACGTCAGCCAAGACTATCGTTAACTCCCCTGTCGAACACAGCATCACCAAAAACTTCCAACCGGACCTAATTTTTCACAGAGCAGAAAACAAAGCAAAACTTTTTCTTCTGGGATCTAATAATGATAATCTAGATACATTATTACATTTCCTTAAAAGTTTTTTATAATTCCTATGAGATGGGGTTGATAATTTACAGCTGGTTCCACCGGTCAAAATCCACTCCTCAAGGTCAGTCCAAACATTACAGAGTCAGGAAACATTACACACTATACAGACTCTAGTCTAGACAACACTCCGCTGCCTGTGAACTAAGAGAGCCAAACAGTGAACACTCCTCTGCTAGGTAGTGGAGATGCTTATTATACTTTAACCTTCTTTTGACAGGAAGTCTGTTTTTGATGATTTGAAAAAGTGATGGCTGTGAGGAGAGGGAGCTGGAGAGAAAGCTACAGTCAGCCCATTCATTCAGACAAAATTAATAATGCAACACCTTCCTATCTACAGCAGGAAGAGACCACCCCCACACAGTCTCTCTCTCTCTCTCTCTCTCACACACACACACACACACACACACACACACACACACACACACACACACACACACACACACACATACTTTAGGTAGAGTGCAGTCTACTGTATCAAATCAAAGCAGACGTAAGCTGCACTCTGGTACAGCAGCATCATCAAATATGAGCAACCAGCTGGATTTAAAGGACCATGTCATTGTTTTTCCATGTTTACCACAAATCCTCCATTTTACATGTTCCTCATGTAAATTCAGTTTGCAGAGACTTCCTTGAGGTATAATCTCTCACACTCAACATGCCTGCTTTCATTTTTATACTATTCTTGTTTTGAAATACAGGTGTAAGAGCAAAGTTATTTTAAAGGTCTTTACATGTATTACCGTGCAACTGACCAAAACCAGAAGAGGGCTCGACCAGGTCTTATTACAGGCCAAATTATCAATGAACACCACCTTAGGACTCACATTCTCACTTTATTTCTCTGCCTCAGAACAAGAGGGTTCCCCACCAGCACAGGGAAGAGACACAAATGTAAGCTGTTAACATGTCAAAGGAAAACTTATTTTGAGTCAGTTCATTTAAAAAAATATATATATTTAAATACAAATACAATGTGGAGTGCTAATTTCTACCCTAAATTGTAGGGACCCTAAGGTGTAACTGGTTATGTTTTTCACAAGTTTTATAAAATAAAGGCATCAGCCAACCAATAACTTAACACTAGAACCGCCATATCCCCGATTCCCTCCTGCCCTGAATTTTCCTAAATACCTATTCTGCACATTCTGCGCATTATGGTCATAATGATGGAAAAATGTTTAGAAAACCAAAAAGATTGTTTTTTTTTCTTCACAAAAACACCCCCCTTCAGTCATCAGGACAGCCCCACAGGAAGTGTGCCAGGCTTTGAAACAAATTGAATATAGGGCCAAACTTTACTCCCGGACTGTCACGTGATGTCATCTGGCCCAAAAATACTTTTTTTTCCCATAGACTTACTGATCATGAATTAGTGGATACATTTTTTTTTTGTATCCCAACCCCTGTAAAATGACTTGTTTCACTATCAGATTTGGATCCATTCGGTCTGATAACATTTGGAAAGTCTAGAAGAGCCATACGATTAAATCATTTAATCCCCATTAAGGTTAGTGGAGCACTTGCTCTATGGGCCGCACAATGCAATAGTAGTGCTGATCTTCTTTTTTTGGCTCCATGATGGCTTTGTGTGCCACTGAGCAACTGCTCAAATGATGTATCCAGTTCTTATAATACATCCATGCAACAGGAGAAGCTTAGGTACTTTCCGCAGCCAAATTTACGTATTTGCAGAATGGCAGTACAGTGCATCGAGTCAATGAATGACACATAACTCATTTGCAATTCAATATTCACTCACATGCACTTAACAAATAACTTACACAAAGGTACTGTATGTACAGTATTTATCCTTTCATATGTGTAAAATATCAAATGAAATGACGAGAAATAACTTTAAAAGCTGTGTCCCGCTATACGCTATAATAATATCAGAAATGTTTTTTTATTTATGTGACTCATTTGAACATAACAAATTATTTTTTAGGTTGGTGTGGCTGTGCGCAATCAGATGGAAAGTTGTGTGTTGTCTGTTGAACTGAAAAACGCCCTGTGCACGGGAGAGATGGAGAGACAAATTTAAATGCTGAGAACTTATTGTCGTTCTTTCATTAGACAAAATGTGATAATATAATAATTTGCACTGTCACTTGTGATTAAATTTACCATTTAGTTTACTTGCCAAATGAAAATGCTGAAATTGATTACAAAGCGTTTCAGCATTTATGCAATTTATGTTTTATGCAGGTTATAGACCCCATCACAATGTTTGTCGGTCTGAAATGTATTTGCTATGTCATAGCAGGAAAAGCACAGGTGTACTCAAAACCATTAAAGATGGCTGCATTCCACTTAGGAGAGGCCCTGGTATTGTGCATGCTGACTCACTGAAATAGCTTACTGGGACACTTGATGGAATTGAGCCATCGTTAAGGTTATCAATTTCAGCTGTGCTTTTCCTACCATGACAAGTCAAAAAATGTCTGCTGTGAAAAAGGTCCATTGAGCAGGGACAACACTGCAGTAGTGGGAGAGGGAGATCAGAGCTATCCTGAGGTATTTATTTCCTGTCTTGATGCAATAATTAATTGAGTTGGCTGCATTGCGCACATGAGGCACTGAAGTGGGTGTGTTACATAATATAACTTAAAATAAATGCAGACACAATGCTGTTTATTGTGATGGATTACTGATCTACCTATCGGTTAGCAAGGTGTGTGATTTTGAAAGGAGAGCTCACTGTTTGTTTTCTCCACTTAACACTGGTTTCTTTTAACTATGACCATGAGAGTTTTAACCCTATCCTAGCCTAATCTATGCCTAACCCTAACCAGGTAGTTTTTTTCTGCCAAAATGTTAACTGTAGCAGTGGCAGATGTCTGAGTGGGTAATTTCGGTTTTGGAAGGCAATGACATTGAACATTTTTCAGATCAAATAAGACTAAAAGTCTAGTTCTAAGTTATTTTATATAGTGTATAGTCTAGTATATAGTATATATAGTATAGTCATTAGGATACACATTGTATGGGAAACATGACTGGCGGTGCCAGCATTTGTGCCAATCCATCTTGTAAATGTGGACATTTGACTAAAATGGTCCAGACTAAAATTTGAGGTCTAGCCAGTAATGCTGATGTTTTGAGTTCAGTCAACTTGCATTGCCAGGCCTATCTCCACAGCACTGTGAGGTAAGGTCATACATGCATTCTGTGATAGGGAAAAGAAAACGCTCTGGGTTATTTGCATTTCTATAAATCAAACACAATCGTCTTGGGCTAAGCTCTCAGGAAGGAACTCGTGGTTATTCCATTATAACCAAAAGTGAAGTAATGTAACAAATGTACAGATATAAACCCAAAGAATGATCTTCTAAACTTAACTAAGTAGTTTTGTTGCCTTAACCTAACCTAGCGACCGTTATGTTTAGGTATGAGGATGGAAAACGCTCCTTTGCGTTGAATTTTCTGCCACCGCAAGGGGGGTCATTTATGAAATGCTCCTATAGGTTGTATTAGGGTAGGAATAAATGACCAATGTGGTTGTATGGTTTGGAGGACTTATACTGGGTGCATTACTTATTCCAAACACACAAATATTGATAATTTGTATAATTTATTTCATAATAATAATTTATTATTATTAATGACTAATAATAAAGGAGAGCGGTGCCCTAGCGCCCTATGTTGGCCTGCCGCCCCTGCTTATTACTATACAAGCTGCTTTGTCATAGATCAGTTATAGAAGACAGTAAGGACCCAGAGAGTAAAGCCCGGCTTGTTCTCCTTCTAAATGTTTTACCATTATTACCAGCAAATACGTCAACAGTGCCATAACAAAGGTCCTTAACCCTTTGTAAAAATGCTCAAGCTTTTAAATGGAGTATACCTATTGCAAGAAAAAAAAAATGTAATGTGAGATGTGTGTGTGCATTGATTACATAATGCTGTTGGCAAGCTATCCCTGCTGAATATGAGCTTTCATGTTTCCTGCTTGTTATTAATAGATGTAGGTCCCAAATTAATTTGCACCTTGTTAAGGACTTTCAACTGACTGCCCTGACAATGTTTGTTCTCTTTACAGTGTGTTTTCTCTGTATTTCATACAGTACAATCTGCTGGTCTACTATTGGAGCAAATGTTCTGATCTGTAATAACAGTTTATTATCTACTGTGCTCAGCCTGAGAATTACACTTATTTGGGCCATAGAACAATAGAACACCACCATCATCATTTTGAATATCTGGTTTCAAACCAAGTCAAAAACACAAAAAACTTAAACTGCATTGAAAATCACTTCTCTTACCAGAACAGATCAAACTGAAGTTCACATCCAATCGATGGTGTCCAGGATTCACAACAAATCTATCTTAAAATTCATTCGTAGCCTTAAAATTCTAGTCTGAAGTTTTCTTACTGTGTCTGTAACCAGCATCAACACAAGAGACATAGCTGACGGATTAGGGCAGGAAAGGATAGTGCCAGCCTCTTTTTCTCTCTCCCTCCCTCCCTCTCTCTGCAGCACTGCTCCCTGCTGCCATCCACCCACTAAATGCACAATGGTACAGTCCACTTCTGTACTGCAGTACTGCAAGACCATGCCATTTGGCAGACTGGTGGGGGTGGGGATGGGGATGGGGGTGGGCGTGGAATTAAAGAAACATATGGGTGGCTGGTGGGAGGGGGATGGATGGATGGAAGAAGGCAGGGAGGGAGGAACGGATAGATGAGGAAGTGAAGCAGGGGAGTGACAGATGTGTTGACTTGGAGATGCTTGATGAGATGCTTTCTATACAATGATGGAAAAGTCCTGCACCTTTACACAGATGCAGAATAATGTCTCTGTCTGCATGTTTGCTTTTTTTAGATGTTTATTCTTTATCTTTCCCCACATTCTTTCTTTCTCTTTTCAGCTACTATACAGCAAAGCTATCTTGATGCATCAAAGCACCATCATGAATTAATAAGGGAGGGAAAAACTGAGACAGACAGGCTCACCCACTTCCAGGGGCTGGCTTCTTCTCATGAGGGGCTCCTATATTTAATCCATTTTGAGCAAATATTTTGTTTAATCATCCTAAAAAGATAGATTTACTAAGAAAACTAAGATTTTTTTTTTAATTGCATTTTTAGCAAATAGGTTTTAAATATTATATTTTATATTTATATATATAAATATTTACAATACCATAAATCGTAATTACATTAGATCCCTTTTTTCTACAAACATACAAAAAATACTGTAAAATCTTGAACATCTATTGAAAATGAATGAACATATTTGAATACTCATTGAACTGTTTAAAGTGATGGTTCTGAGTAATTTCACCCTAGGGTCCTTTGCACCATGACCTCGAGCCAAACAACCCCCCAGAAGCTTTTTTCACTTGGGTCAAACATTGGGAGAGTTAGCGTTATCAGCTTAGTGCAGGCGCTAATGGATCCAAGAGTTTATCTTGTACATTACCCCACTAATAATGCCCAAAATGATACCAAACTTCTACAGTAGTACAAATAGGTTATGTACTCATAAAACGATGGATTGGAAAGTTTGTAAGTACACCAGGAGTTTATTTAAATAACACTTGCCTGCTGGCTTCTGTTCTCTGCTGTCTAATTTTTAACAATATTTTGAACAAAAACACAAAAAACACTTAGAGACCACTACACATCTTGTGTTTTGGATGTTATTATCATACTGTTGGTGATGTGTCAGTGTTTTTGTTTAGGTGCTGTGCACAGATCTGACACGCATGTGTCTTCGTTGTTATATTTGTTTTAACTTTTCGTATGGGTTTTTGAATTGACATAATTTCTGTCTTTGCAGCACGTTTCTCCTGACGTGTTTTGGGCCATTGAAGCATTTGCCTTGGTTGGCCGTTGTATTCTACTGTCCCAAAAACATAGAAGCATGAGGAAGACTTCTGTGGGCGAAAAGGGCTATGAGCAGACAAAGAATTTCTCTCTATCATCTGTAAACTTCAAGTTTTTTTGTCCCAGTTCTCTTTTGTTTAAAGGTGTGATAGAATGCAAAACCGATTTTTGTCATAGTTGAAAAACAACAGTTTGGAGGGTAAATAGGACATACATAGAACCTCAAAATCCCATTGACACCCCTTTCCTCTGCAAATCTCAAAATTTGAAACTGCTGCTGACAAAGCTAAAAGTTGACGTCAACGTCCCAACTCCTAGTCTTTGTCACGCCCCAACATTTGCAGAGGCTACACCACTGACCTGAGGTCAGCTTAGTCTTCTGAATCTAGCTAGGTCACGCAGATCTCCAGAGGTCCGCTATTTAATTACTAAATTCACTTCTGAGACTTTTTATGCAAGAAATCAACTATGTAGAAATCAAATATAGGCCGTTTTATGAAAGTGGATGGCTAATTGCAAATTTTGTCCGATTGTGTGTCGTATTTCAGCAGGCTAACGTGACAGCGGCCGGTGCTGCCTCGCCACCTGGCGTGTCCTCATTCATAGACCCTGGCTCGCTGTGAGCAAAATGGATCTCCATCACGACCAGAATTCCGCGGCGCTCCACACAAGCACAAAGTCACCGTTTCTGGGTTATTGGACTACTAAATACCGAGGCCCTGATGGAGGTCCAGGGCCTGCACCTAGCCGTGATCTTTACCCATAGTATTGAAGGGACACCAGCAGCTAACGAAACCCCTCCTATTCACAAAAATGCATTAAATTTAAATCTGACAAGCGTTAGCTTTGTAAGACCTTAGGGTAGCTGTTCTATAAGTGGCGTGACGAAATTCAAACTGTAAATATATTATAGTTATGCCGAAAGTGTAGCTAGCTAGCTAGTTAGCTAGCCTCGATCTTTAGCTACCCATAGGATTGAATGGACAGTAGCAGCTAACAAAACTCCTATTCACAAAAATGCATTAAATTTAAATCCAACACAAGTGTTAGCTTTGTAAGACCTTATGGTAGCTGTTATATAAGTGACGAGACAAAATTCAAACTTTAAATATATTATAGTGTAGGATTCTCGTAGGATACAGATTTGATCATTGGCAAATTATCAAAGATGTTTTATCAATATTAATAAAGTTATGAATATGGTTATTAATAACTTTATCAAATCGACAAACAATCAAAATGGGGCACCACCCTGCAAGTCAGGGACCAATAATCAAACTGTGGAACAGTCTCATTTCTGTGATAATCCTTTAAAAAGGAAATAAAGGAAGGGGTGAATCCAAACACGGACCTGATCGACCAGCAATTATTACAACAAGTACACAAATAATCACAAGCATAATAAGATTTATTAACGTCACAATTATCAGTAGCTAATCAATAATCCTTCAATAATAAACTTGTATATCTTTTACAATATCACAACCAAAACAAAGCAAAAACAAAGTGTGTGTGTGTGTGTGTGTGTGTGTGTGTGTGTGTGTGTGAGAAAGAGGAGGGGCGGTGTCAAAATGTAGTCCTAACACAAAAACCAAAATGGCTACTCCTGTGAGCTGCACAAAACTATTTAGCCTCAAGAGGGCGGTAGTGGTGCTGCGTGCACAAGGAGGGGCTGAAGAATCCGAGGGGGTTGCTAGGCAATGCGCACGCTTAGCCTAGTATGCTAGGTCATGTGTTAGCTCTGTACAAGGTGATGCCGACTCCACGTGTGAAGCTAGCACGGTTAGCTCGGGAGCTACCAGCTAGCTTGTGTCCGTGTAGGTGTATGGGTGTGTGTGTATAATTAGTAAAAGGAGACAGGGTAAAGAAGGGAAAAACACTCTGATCTTAGTTATCGATAATGACCCAGTCCCCCTCAGCCACTGAGGTCTGGCCTAACGTGTAGTTAGGACAGACTCTGAGACTTTTGTTTTGCTGAGGGAAACATCACTATAACCACTCCAGTGGCTAACAGCTGATTTTCGCGATTTTCTCGCAGACAGTAATTAAAACTCTGTGAAAGGCGTGATTAAGCAGGTAGCAATTACAGTTTTACCAAGCTACTCAACACAACATAATCAACGGTATCGTGATCTATTGATACATTCACAGAAATAATCATATATGGACCATTACATGATTACAATCAGATCACATTAATGACACAAGCGGTAGCGAACCCTTTGCTCATTAATAAACAAACCAAAATGCAATAGTTCTAACATCTGCCCAGAACTGTGTACAGCCTTACTGTGCGTTGTTTGTCAGTTAATCTCCTGCCAGAGGTTAACGATCCGTTTCGTCCAGAGCAGGGGACGATACGTGATCCAGGTCGACAAGCAAGAAACAGAACGCAGTCCTTTTCTTGAATCCAGGCTGATTAAACCCGCTGCAGATGAGGGAATACTCGGCCAGTATTTCCTCGGATCCCCTTTGTATATCAGACCGATATAAAGTTGTCCCAGTTCAAAACTCAACCAGCGAGGTGATGCTGGCTAGCTAGCCCAGACTAGAGTGCCTCCTGTAGTGACCTGAATCACCGTGGAAAGAGCCAAGAAACACAAAAGCCGACAGCTTTTATTCTTCCTCCGCCTCCTGGTGGCGGGGTGGTGCATTCAAAGGCCCGACGGCCAATGGGAAAACTGCAACTTTGTCACAGGTGTGAAGCAGTTCTTTGTCTCACCACCAGTCTGCCTTGTCCCACACGTGTTGAAGGTAGAACCTCCATCTTGGCGACTCTGCCTGTAGGAGTTTGGTGAAAGTGGCTTTGGGATTCACATGTAGGCCAAGATCCTTTGTCTTGCCTTCCCTGTGTCTCTGCCGTCAGCTCAATCTGAGCCAAATCAATGTTTAACCAGCTTCTTGGTCCCCAACAATAGTTATGACGAAAGTGTAGCTAGCTAGCCTCAATCTTTAGCTACCCATAGGATTGAATGGACAGTAGCAGCTAACGAAACCCCTCATATTCACAAAAATGCATTAAATTTAAATCCGACACAAATCTGAGCCCCGGTTGTCCAGTAGCTAACCCAAAAAACGGTGACTTTCTCCTGGGTATGGAGCGCAGCGGGGCTGCCGCTGTCTCGTCAGACTGTGCGGACCTCCTAAAATCCAACACGTCTTACCAAATTTGCAATTAGCCATACATTTTCGTAAAACGGCCCATGTGACGCATACTTTATATAGTTGATTTCATCTCAGAAGTGAATTTAGTAACAAAACATTGCAGTGTCTGAAATATGGGTCTGCTGTTGAGTCTCCAATGTGTTTCTATGTGGTTCGCTCAAACCAATAGCTCTATCTAAATATTCATGTTCATACCATATTTGGAAGAAAAGCTCTTGTTACAAATAGGGCCATATTCACAGGGTAGTTATGGGCCCATAAAATAGCATTCGGGCAATTTTCCCTATACCCAATATAATCATTCTATCACCCCTTTAAAGTGAATAACCTTCATACAAACTCTCCGCTAAATGAAATTAATTTTATTTTTCATTTCTTTTCGTTTCTTATCGTTTCTTATCTATTTAAGTTGATTGTCTGTCTATAAACTTAAGTTTGTTTTAACTGATAGTGGTTAATAATGTCAAATACATTGTTAGTGGTAAAATCATCGCTTTCCCGTCAGGTCAGTATTACAGGAACTGGTTAAGCAGCAACTCAGCCTGACAGTTAGTCTGCCCTGGACTAGGTTAATCTCCAGCATAAATTCAAATAGTAAAATTTGCTTTATGGAACCAAATAACAAATGAGTCAGACTAACCGTATTAAGCCTTGCTTATTTGGTAAACTTGCTTTATGAAATGGAATATGTTGTGCGGATAACTACAGGCTATTTATTATATTAAAGTTAGGTTTTTAATTGTGAAGTGTTTCTCATGCTTCTAAGGCTGACTGCCTGGTTAACTGTCTGACCGATTATGTCCGATGAAATCCTCTGTCATCAGCTTTATACTGCACTGGGATTAAGGATCTTCTCCATCCCCTGCATGTGTGTGTGTGTGTGTGTTTGTGGACATTTTTTTTTTACTCTTGATCTACTGACCACAGATCAAACCAAACTCACCTACCAAACCAACTGTTGTCACTTGATGGGAATGAAAGGGATTAAGGCCAGCTGGTTCAAACCATATGTATATGTCTGAGGGGGTGGTCTGTGACCAAATATGGAGTGATGGAGCTTTGCCATCGTAGTTTTTCCATTTTAGACTCCAAGTTCATACTGGAAAATATGGGATCCTGGTGGCCAAGGCACATACCATATACAGTCGGGGTTTCACAGAATAATTGACTATTTGAATATTCGACCATCAAAACATCTAATCGAAGCGTTGCATATTTGGCAAATATTAGTTAATCTGTGGTTTTAACAAGTAGTACATCAGATATATAGCAGGGGGTGGTGTGGGTTAACAAGTCAGAGTTGTTCTGTTTGACTTGAGACGCTGCAGTGCAAGGTTGTAAGGCAGCGGACATTTTCTTGAATACTAACCAGGAGTGATAATAAAAATGTGAGTAACTGTCACTTTATCAGGGACACTGTGGACATTCATTTTTATTGCCGAGATTGCATAATTAAAGTGAAAGTGTAGTTGGTAAAGTTATTCTTTATTTAAAATTCTGAATATACAAATTCTGGAAATCATATTTATTTGATTCTGGTTTCTGAGTGCGGCCAATTTCTTACGTTCTTTAATGGCTCATTTTCTGACAATATATTTAATCTATCACAATTTGTTAAAGGTCCCATGGCATGGAAATTTCACTTTGAGGTTTTTTTTTAACATTAATATGCGTTCCCTCAGCCTGCCCATGGTCGCCAGAAATGGCAATAGGTGTAAACCGAGACCTGGGTATCCTGCTCTGCCTTTGAGAAAATGAAAGCTCAGATGGGCTGATCTGGAATTTTGCTCCTTATGAGGTCATAAGGAGCAAGTTTACCTCCCCTTTCTCTGCTTTGCCCGCACAGAGAATTTGGCCCACCTATGAGAGAGAGGCTTTCAAACGAGCAAAGTGGCAGTTGATCAAGGCCACACTCCCACTCTCCACCTTGCCCCTCTCTCCTCCTCAATAGATACAGACACAGAAATGGCACAAACTAAGGAAAGCTCATTGTGGGACTGGCTCTAGTGGCTGTAATTCTGCACCATGGCTGAATTTTGGGAAAGAGACTTTAGATACATTTTTAGGGGACCACTAATGCCTATATAAAAGCATCCAAAGAGCACCATGTCATGGGACCTTTAACAGGGGTAGATCAGATTGTTGTACCACACTGATTAAGCCCCTTCTCCCCGCTATCGTGAGGACAGTGGTCGGCAGCCTGAAGCCGGGCTGGACGGACCTAGCAGGGGTTTGCGACAGCTATTTTCGAGCTGCTGTGGGCAACTTTTATATTGTTTATTTCAGTACTTTGGTCCTTTTTATCCATTTTATTTAAATGGCTTTTACCCACTGAGCTATCTGTTGCCATGTTCAGACAATTTTGCCATCAAAATACCTCATTTAATCCTTGTTTAAATATATATTTGCCCCCTATGGCAGAAATGCTTCTTGGGGCTTTATGCAGAGCTTTCGGTATTGTGCGTGAGAGCATTTTAGTATTGTTTTTGACAGCATTTCAGTAGTGTATATGAGAGCTTTCAACAGTGTCTGAGGTTTCAGAATAGTATGTGAGTCTATACTTTTTCAGTAGTTTATATGATAGCATTTCAGTAGTGAATGTGAGAGCATTTCACTTGTATGTGTGTGAGGTAATTGTGAATAATGTCCCTGATGGCCCCTCATAAGTGCTGCTCTCTGTTTAAAGGGGTGGCCGGGGTGGTAAGTGCCACCCCTACAATCTGACTGGCACCCCAGATTCCACCTCAAAATTTCTGCCACATCATTGGCTTTCCACTTCACTGTGGGGCGGGTGTTTGGCCATTTAGTTTGTTTCCACCTAGACATTGTACCTGTCTGGTACATTGATGTATGGTCTGGTCTGGCCCACTTTGCCTTTAATGGGAGAGTATTTTTGTAGAGCCTCGGAACCAATCAATGGATCGAACAAAATTCCACAACACACACGTGCAACACGGTCAACGCAACTTTTCAGTGGAAATTTTACAAATGTAAGTGCAAGTTGTAAGCCTCTAAACTATTTTGCTCTTGTCAGCTCTGCTGCTCAAAGAAGAAGATAGAGAAGATACATTTCCTCTCTTATATGTTTTATGGGAGTAACACAGGATGGCTTGAATTACTTCAATACAGCCAGCAGATGGCGGCAGACAATAATAAACCATACAACCATCTCAATCTCCTTTTATCATCCTTCTAGTATGGAGCTCTTCAGTCATATATTGATATTTATCCATAGCAATTGTGTTTATTACTATTTAAATGTTTTTTGATTTATGTCATTTGCAACATGGCTAAATTTTTTTTAGTTAAACTCCCATTAAACACTCAACATGTAAACAGTAAACATGGCCATAACATGGAGTATATCTTTATAAATTGTATCATAAATAAAGTTATATTTTAGTGTATTTTCATCAAATGTACAGTGAACTTGTAGTAAAGCAATAGGGAAGACATTCAGTTGCATTATCGTCTACTAGATATTGGTTATAATGGAGATATTGCCTTTGAAATTAGGATTTTATACTAGGCATGGATAAAAACCTTAATTTTTCCTTCATTTCAACTCCATTTATTCTGAAATGGTAATATAAATACACTACAGGCCAAAAGTTTGGACACACCTTCTCATTCAATGCGTTTCCTTTTTATTTTCATGACTATTTACATTGTAGATTCTTACTGAAGGCATCAAAACTAGGAATGAACACATATGGAATTATATACTTAACAAAAAAAGTGTAAAATAACTGAAATCATGTCTTATATTTTAGATTCTTCTAAGTAGCCACCTTTTGGTTTTTTTTTTATTAATAAGGGAACAAATTCCACTAATTAACCCTGACAAAGCACACCTGTGAAGTGAAAACCATTTCAAGTGACTACCTCATGAAGCTCATTGAGAGAACACCAAGGGTTTGCAGAGTTATCAAAAAAAGCAAAGGGTGGCTACTTTGAGGAATCTAAAATATAAGACATGTTTTCAGTTATTTCACACTTTTTTTTTTCAATGTGTTTTTTTGTTTTATAGTTTTGATGCCTTCAGTGAGAATCTACAATGTAAATAGTCATGAAAATAAAGAAACACATTGAATGAGAAGGTGTGTCCAAACTTTTGGCCTGTACTGTAGGTTAAGTTACAATGGATTTATATTCCTCAGCTTCTTGCCTATCAAATTAGACCAGTTAGAAGCATATAGGCATTATGGTTGAAATAAAGCATATAATATATAATAAAGGATATAAAAAATCATTCACATTACCCCTGGCCACCAGTCAAAAATCACTGGAACAACCACTGTTGCAGACCAACAAAGATATTGGCAAATTATCTTACAGTGTCAATGATTTAGAATTTAAATGTCATGTTTGATTTTTACTACATCAGACATACATTGCAGTGGGATAGATCTGTGGCTGCTTTATAAGCTACAGACTGTCCCAATGCAACACTTCTCACACACAGCTAATAATTACACAACAAACATTCCTTTAATGTATTATTGTGTTTTTAAAGCAGCTGATTAATTTACCTGACTGTGACTCTCAAATCACTTTCTCAGGTTTTAGACAATGGCAGGCAAGAAACCCAATAGCACGACCCAAAAAAATAATTCAGGTGAAAAGACCGTTGCACACCGTTCCGAGGAAACATGTCGTGCAACACGGAAACTGTAGCAATACGGTGCACACCGTTTTGAGATTGAACATGCCCCGTGTGTGTGTGTGTGTGTGTCTTGTATTAATTAACTCAAACCGTCCTACTTCACACTTGGCGAGTGTATTGCTGGGTACCCAATGAACTTGCCGTTTGGGATTTGGTGTTATGGGCCGGCACTGTTTTCCCTGTCCCCGCTTGTTTCCTCTTCCCTTTTTCCCTGTGTAAGTTGTCTGTGTCTGTCTCCTCCTTCCGTACAGCCCATTCAGAGGATCTAGGTCAGGGGGCGTGGCCATTCTCTCTCTGCTCTGTTACCTGCAGCTCATTGTCATCAATCAACCAGCAGTTATCTACCCGGGCTGGTCACCTCTCCAGCGCCAGTTCGTTCCTACACCACCTGTGGTAACTTGGCTCCGTACTGCGATCTAAGATTCTGTTCTTACACTCTCAGCGTTATGGTTGTTTCTGCCACGTTGTAACTTGTCTCTCCTTCGATCAGATCCCGTCTGTACCTGCTGCCTGCCTGCCTGCCACTCCCACGCCGCAACCTGCTCATCAGTTTATCCTCGTCATCCGGCTCTCAGTGCAACTGGCTCTCCACCCCCACTCAGCTCCTACCCCGGTCTGAAGGTGCTCCACCCTGAACTGTTTCTCTCCGCCTAACGCGCTAAAAAATAAACCTCGTAATTCACCCTCTCTGTCCGTGTGTCCATCTCTGAGCCTGAGTCACTACCGCGCTTAACATTTGGAGCAGTTTGGACGGCGTTGGATATGAATTACCTGTAAATAAAACACACAAAGGTTGAGTAAAAGAAGAAGAAAAAAAAAACCTCTGTGCAGCTGCGGGGTCAAAGGACTGATAAGAGTTGAAGTATAGGCACTTTTATTTTGGACAAACTAGGTCCATCCTAAGTTTCCTGTTAACTTAAGGTGACTGCTGGGTGTTTTTATTTTTTTCCATGATAAGACACATTTAAAGAAATGCCAATAAACCAGAGCACGTTTTTCTCCTGAGGGCTTTTATTGTGATAAGCCTGGCTAAACCTGACTTCCTTTCTTATTTCTATTCTATTTCTATTTGTGTGTGTGTGTGTGTGTGTGTGTGTGTGTGTGTGTGTGTGTGTGTGTGTGTACGCACCTTGTGAGGCTACCTGGACTCAAGCAGGAACTTGATCAATCCCAGCTGGTTTGCCTGGGCGAGGGTGTCTGCTGCAAGACCCGAAACACTCAAATAACCCATGATACAACACTAATGATTTTCCAGATGCAAAGATGTATACATAAGAACACCAACTGCAACTTCTCTACTAGGCATCCTGCTGGCCAATGTACAGGATGGGATTTCAGGAGCTGTGGTGTCCTTTCGCCAAGACTTTTAGCTCGACATTTTGTTAGCGTAATCGTAAATGTGCTATGCTTTCTGTACTCCAACACAACAAACTCTCCCCGGCACTCACTTGCGTACCACATCACTGTCTTCTGGCAACAAATCATCTTCAAGATTTCAGAACAAGACGTCACCATCTTCACATAATGTGGTCGTACACTTATTAAAATAATCTCAGTCAGTTGCAAGCACTTCTAGTGGACTTAGATTGATGGTTCTTATTGTCCCAAAGGATCATCAGAAAAACGCAGATCCTGCAAATCAGCACATTTGTGAAAAGCCAATATGTTCAGACCCCGGCGACCATATAACTTTATATAAATAGTATTGTGTTGGTCGTTAGCTTATGTAGCGTACTAGCCTAGAACGACAGGAAAGCTAATGTTAGCATTGGGCTAATATGACTAACGCAACATAAATAGCTACGTCGGCTAGACATTTGCTGACAATTCCCCCCCACCTCCACAAAAAAACAACCAAAACAAAAACATACAAATCCAACAGAAAGATGGCAACCATGGCTTCACTTTTCATGCCTTTTAACTCCCTCAGTCTTTCTTTTCTTTGCAAAAGCTATAAAATTGCAATAAGGTTGTAATATAATGTAATAAGCTCACTGTGTGTGCCTATGTGTAGTGTATGATGATTGAATTTAGTTTGTGGGGTGAACATTCCTTTGCAGATCACATCTGGCAGCTTTAGATCTGTTTTAAGGTTAAACAATTTCTACAGTGCAAGTCTAAAAGCTCACCATTTGATTTTGACATGTACTCTACAAAATGCAATTTGAACCTTTTCCACATCATTAAATCTGATTCGTTCCAGTTTATAAGCCCACCACCACCACTCCTCAGACTTTCCAAATAAAACGGATCCAGCTGTGTGAGGCTGTGCTTCTCCATGAGTCACACTGCTCTGCTGCTCAGTAAACAAGCAGACAAAGAGAGAGAAGGAAAGATGTCCGGTATCATGCTGCTGTTGGTATCTTTGAGTTTGTGCTTGTGTCCGACCGACGGCGCAGCACGGAGCGGGAAAGTGATCCAGCGGGACACCCTGGAGCGGGGCCCGGTCAGTCTGAACGACATGTTCCGCGAGTTGGAGGAGTTGATGGAGGACACCCAGCACATACTGGAGGAGACTGTGGACCAGGTTTGCGTCATATTTTATTCATTCATACAAAGGCAGAGTTGTAGTCTATATTTCAGTGGAGAGAGTTAAAGAGAGCTCTGACAAACGTATTTCTCAATCTAGTAATTCATACATCTAGACTAATTTATCATAGCAATGGAAACAATCGGTGTCAGTCACCTCATGTCATTTAAATTTAGATTACCAGGCTGAGATAGGTGTTGCAACACTAGACATAGTTTCCATGTCTGCTTTATGTCTGACCTTATACTATTTTATTTTTTGGGGCTTTTCCCTTTATTCGATAGTGACAATGGATAGCCAGGAAAGGGGGAGGGAAAGAGAGAGATTGACATGCATCAAAGGGCTACAGAGGCCGCCCTTGACCTTATACTATTAATAGTCCTCATCATAATAGTTACTCAAAAGGTTTTGTCCAGTCAATTCAATAAAAAAAGGTAATTCAGAAAAAACCTTAACCCCATGTGTAACTGAGAACGTAACACACCAAATTTCATTTTGGTACCAGCTGGGACTCCTGGAAGGCAGCAGTAAAGTCTGTTTTCCCACTGGAATTGGATTTCAACAGGTCTAATAAGTCTGCTGATGCTTCAGTAGTCGCTGTCTGGTTTTGATCATTTGTGAACTACTGGGAAGTTTCCTTCCATGTCATCCAAGAAATGGAGATTAATATCAGTGCATGCTGTACATCAACAAACTCTCCACAGTTATCCACCTTGAGGATTCAAACTCTCCCTCATGGAAATATACAATAATGTATGGACATAATGGAAATGCCATGTGGTTTATTCAATTTTTAATTTATGAATGGATTACACTTTTATCCTAACATTCAATCCAACAGATAACTACTGAGAGTGCTAAATCATCTTTAACGTCACTGGATCTGCGTACCAACTACAACAATGGGACAAAAAAGATGGTAAAGGATGAAGACAGAGCGGCTCAGGTCCTAGTTAAAGCTAAAAAGGTACGGGGTTAACTTTTGACAACATGATATGTCACTTTTAGCAAAACCCTTTCATCTCTTGGAGGCAATGTCACACATAGACTGAGTGTTATGTAACCCTTGTGTTGTCCTTAAAAGTTTTTTTTTTAAATTTCAGAATATGGGCTTCTTACAACCAAATTGCCCAAAAATAACTTGGTTGGATTGTTGCATGTACGTTGTATGAAACCAATATGTTCTTCGCAGGTAAAATGAATGATTACTTCCATTGAATTTTGGTTTTTATTCTATTTCATAGCATTTAAAAAAAGATTTAAATGGTTTTAATACAGTATACTGACTAAACTTTGACATAAACCAGTCTGGGATTCACTCAACATCCTCTGATCTTAACTATTCCGAAAAAAATTTAAAAAACGTGTCAAACGCATCTAAAAAAAAGAGAAGCGCCAAAAAAAGTTCATTTTGACCCAGTAGGACAACACGTTTATGGTCAACGGGAAGACACCACAAGGGTTAAGTTATTGTAGAGATAAGAGTATGTTTCCCTTTTCACATGAATAAATGAATACCATAATTGATATTCTGTTAGAGGTCTGATACAGAATATCACCCCTTTTGCCATTTATAGGAGACTAATAATAAAACAGGAGAGATTCATCTTTCACACATCCATATGGAGATGTCTGGCTTTTCCAACATTGTGGAACACGTGAGTCTTTTTCCTATCCCGTCTGGTCTATGTGAATAATTAGAGAATTATGGACCTAATGCATTCTCAGGCTAAGTTTCCTAATGATTTGGTTTCATTCCATCCAGATGCTGACATGATTAGAACTATACAAAATGAGCTGATCAAGATGAAACTTTCATGTGAGTGGGCTTTCTGAGCATATAGCAGTGTAGCGTGTTAGGTCTGCTTGTCCAGCCAATAGCCTGCTGACTCAGGATTCCAGAAATGTGTGTTTGGTTTTCAGGCAGAGACGAAATCCAACTGCCCCAATTTGAGACCAAATGTTTCTCTTTTAGTAGTGATAATACAACATTAAATTGTCGACTTATTCAGAGCACTTCATTTAAATGTGTTCACATAAAAATTTTCCCTCAGTTTTGAAAATATTCATGATCTCTGTAAGAAGAGACAGAGAGGTGGAGTACTTTCTGAAACTGTGGCTGTATTGTCTCAACCCGTTTTTTATAAAGAATGAGATCATCCTGCAAACAGACCTAACATATACTTTAAACATTTTTAGCCAACAGGAGGCTGGCTTGGATTGAGGTCATTATTACTGCTTGCTGCCTGTTTTGCCATTTTACTTTACAACAGTGGTTTGAGTCTTTTACTTTCCTGGCAGCTGTACAGAAAGTGGTTATGTTAATAGAGCTTGCTGCTGGAAAAAATGTCAGGGAGGCAAGTAAGCCTGCCTGCCAAGTAGGATAAGGTCTGCACTTCTAAAATGACTAACTGTATAGAAATTTGACCCTCTACATTGAATAACACTTGAAAAACACTCAAGGAAGTCATAGTGAAGTTGGTTGACTCAGCACTTCGTAGAAAATACAGAGTAAATGTTTTTTTCTGTGATTTTTAAGATGAAAAGACTACTTTGCTGACTATCACTACCACTAAAACATCCGTTCCTATAGCCATAGGTGAAATTTACAGGGGGGATGGCGGGCTACAACCCCCCCAATAATCAAAACTGGCCAGTGCAACCCCCCCAACAAAAACCTATTATAACTTCCTTTACATAAATAAAGACATTTGCACCATAAATTGCTGCAAAAAATAAATCACCAGAATACAGAAAATGAAGCGTTTGACACACAAATTTTCAATTTCGCTCAAAAGTGGAGCTCTTAACCCTGTGCGTGGTCTCCTTGTGACAGCCTCCCTATCATGTAGCAACATTCACTTCTAACATTTAACTTAACATAACTACTAAGATAACATTACATGTATTTGTATGTGATATATTACTTTCCCCTTGGTAATGTAGCCTATGAATTTCCATGAACACAATTCTAAGATGCACGAGATATAAAGGCTTCTGGGATCGGTTGATAACTCAAACTTGCCGAGAAACTAGACACCCGTTTGATTATGTAGACTCATGGCTCATTAGGCACGGTTACGGTCTCGTTCAGTAGCCTGGTGCACGGTCTCCTTGTGACAGCCTACCTACCATGCAGCCTGCAACATTCACTTCTCTAACATTTAACTTAGCATAACTACCAAGATAACATGACGTGTATTTGTATGTGATGTACTTTCCCATCGATAATGTGTGAATTGCCATGAACACAATCATCTAAGATGCACCAGAAACAAGGCTTGGTTAATAACTCAAACTTGCCGAGAACCAAGACACCACTTTATTACGTTAGACTCTGTTGCACGGTTACATTCGGTCTCGTTCAATAGCCTGATGCACGGTCTCCTCGGACAGCTACAGAGTAGCTCTCACCACAAGCGTTCTTCTACAACTCTTCAATAACTCTTTCGGTCCAGTCATGCTGCTTGAGGAAGCCCATTTCTTGATTGATTCTACCACCACTCCAGTGGAGGCGCTAATGAGCTAGATTACACACACAGTAGCAGAGGATGACCAGCTACACACAATGGAGCATACACCGATCGCACTCAGTTTGAGCAAAGCGCTGCCGGCACGAATTAGGTAAAAAAAACAGGAGTGAGTCGGTTCATTGACGTATGGCACTCTATTCTCCCGGTTCAGTGACACGACTCGGGTTAATTAACCGGCTCTTCCGTCAGTTTGTCAACACTATCAAACTGGACTCCAACCCTTGTCTCCTGGGTGAAAGTCCTGTTTGTTGACCCATCCAGCACACACAACTTTGTTGGTATGGCTAAGTAAGATTTATTTTCCCCATTACCCCTCTGTTGAGGTACCAAATTCAATACTAAAAAGGTGGAGCTAGAAACACTGCAGTCTGCGTTTGGTGCAGATGTTCCTCTGCATTGTCGGTGAAGAGGAAAAATGCAGTGAAAGTTGGATGGAATTGTGAGGAATAAAAAGTTTTTTTCAGCTCGTTTCTCAGCGCATGGGTGGTCACGGCTCTTACGATCCAGTAACAACCCCAACTGCATTTAAGAGTACTGTTGTCACTAATGATGACTGGAGAGGCGGCTTTCAAGTGCTCAATTTGTGGCTTTATTAACAAAAACACCAAAACATACTCAAACCAAGCCAAAATACAAAACAATATTAAACTGAGGCAAAATAAAAACAAACAAACAAAACTGCCACCTCACAGCAAGCTGCCAAGATTCCTCAAGCCTTCTTCTACTGAAGCCCTTTTTTAACTCAGCCTCCCCTAATTAGAACCTACCACCTGCACAGGTGATTATAGGGTGAGCTATCCTGAGCGAGCAACAGTAACACTTAAGTTTCTCAAAACATTATTCCAATTGGATAGACCAGTTACTGCCGACAATACGATTTATACGTATATGTGCACCCACTACAATAGGCACCCCAAATATTATAAAAATGTCATAAAACCTGCCGAACAGGCCTATGTCAAATAATAAAGTAACATACACTAAAACAATAACCTACAACATTAGTTATGTTAAGAATTAAGCAGACACAAAACAGTATTCATTTTGGGATTAGGGCCTAGTGAAAAGGGAGAAAGGTAGCCTTTTCATAACTGTCTACAGTGTAAATGTGGCGAGGAGTGGGGTTACGGTAATTTTTGTAAATTTTATTTTCACACGTTTTCTATACAATTGTACATAGTGCAACAGTGCTGCTGTGTACATAAATACACAAATATACAGCACAATATACATTACCTACACAAACGTCTTCTACCCACTCCCCACCCTCCCCAATCCCCATGCATCCTCATAACCTATCCGTACAAGTATACATTTGGAGTAAAGTGAGCATACATTTTGCCACCCACAAAGGTACACACATACAAGGTAGGGCATATCCTACATACAGACAAAATGCTATATAAAGAAGCATAAGAAGAGAAAGAAGAAAAAGTGAAAAGTTAAATCAAAAAAATATAAAAAAATAAAACAAAATAGATAATTAAATACAGGCAAGTGCAGAAACCTCATCAAAATAGTCCATGAAAGATCCCCAGGTAGATTAGAATTCTCTCACGTTTCCTCTGAGTGAGTATTTAATCTTTTCTAACTTTAAATAATACATGACGTCTTTAAGCCACCTGGTGTGGGATGGAGATTTTGGGCCTTTCCAATTCAGCAAGATAAGACGTCGGGCTAGTAAAGTTGTAAATGTCACCACTGTGATTTTCCTGACCACCGGGAGTGGGAGTCAACAGGCTTGGCCCCAAATAGGGCCGTGACTGGATGGATTTCAATAGCAATGCCTAAAGCGTCCGTGATGTAAATACCGCCTCCCAGAATGTTTGTAAGCGAGGGCAGGCCCGGTACATGTGTATTAAGCTAGCTGGAGCACTTTGACATTTTTTGCATAACGGATCTAGAGAGGGGAACAGTTTTGCCAGTTTCACCCTGGAGAAATGCAATCTGTGAACAATTTTAAATTGTAGCAAGCCATGTCTGGAGCTTGGTGAAGAAACGTGCACCAGTTTCAGAATTTTGCTCCATTCATTATCTGAGAAGCTGGAGCCCAGGTCCTCCTCCCAAATTCTCTTATGTTAGCTACTGTCTGTGGGTTTATGCCGCTTATGAAGGTGTAAATGAGGGAGATGGCGCCTCTATGTGGCATTGCTATGGCCAGTAATTCATCCAGTGGTGTTGGGGTTGCCAAATGGGGAAAAGCTTGATAATTATGTTGAACAAAATGTCTTATCTGAAGATAGCTGAAATAGTCAGAGGCCTTAAGAATTTTTTTTCTGAGAGCTGACTGAAAGAGGCAAATACCCCATATATGTAAAGGTCTTGTATGTAGCAGATGCCATTTGAATGCCAAGCTCTGAAAGCTAGGTCGAGCTTTGAGGGTGTAAACAAGTGATTATGCAGTAGTGGTGCCCTGAATGAGATGCCGTGTAAGTTAAAATGTTTCTAAATTGAGTCCAAATCCTGAGAGAATGAATTACAACTGGATTGTTAATCTTCATCTTTGTAGCAGACTTCGTGTGTGCAGTGGCAAGGGAGTAGGCTGGAGTGAAATTGTTTTCCATCCTAACACATCTTGGTGCCCTATCTCCCTGACTGTGTGCCCTCCATCCTAGGATTTTCTGTATATTGCATGCATGCCCAATAGTAATGTAGAAGATTCGGTAAGGCCACCCCCCCACCTCCTTTTTTGTTCTTGGTAGATAAGGCTTCTTGATCCTGGGATGTTTACCAGCCCAAATTAATTTAGATATGGCTTTGTCCAGCCCTTTCAATTTGTTCAAGGAGATAAAAAATGGAATATTTTGGAAATAATAGAGAAAGCGGGGAACAATGTTCATTTTGACTAGGTTAATACACCCCACCATAGACAGAGGGGTAGTCCTCCACCTCTCCATGTCTTGCTTGCATTTCTCAATCAAGGGGCAGAAGTTGCTTTTAAATAATTGGTTATATTAGCGTGTGATTGTAATACCCAGAAATTTAAATTTTGAGGACACAGTCTTGAAAGGTAAATTTGGTGTTGGCTTTTTAAGAGCTGCATTGTTGTTCATAGTTTATAGCCAGAGAGTTTTCCAAACTGTTCCAGAATGTTGAGAATGGCTGGTACAGATATGTCTGGGTCTGTTATGAAAAGCAGAATATCATCAGCGTAAACTGAAATTTTGTGAGATAGCCCCTCTCTAATGATACCCTTAAAAGTCATACAGCTCCGAAATGCCATGGCCAAAGGTTCAAGGAAAATATCAAAAAGCAGGGGTGAGAGAGGGCATCCTTGTCTGGTTCCTCTTTGAAGAGGGAAATATTCAGACGATACATCGTTGGTGCGTACTGAGGCCAGAGGGTTAGAGTATAATAATTTTACCCAGGATATAAAGTTTGAGCCGAATCTGAAATTTTTTAATGTTTCAAAAAGAAAAACCCACTCCACCCTATCAAATGCCTTCTCTGCATCTAGTAACAAGACCAGTTCAGGTGCCTCCACAGTTTCCCTAGTAAAAATTATATCAAAGAGCCTCCAGGTGTGAGAGGAGGAGTGTCTACCCCAAATGAATCCAGTTTGATCCGGTGATATGAGAGAGGGGAGGATCCTCTCAAGACACCTAGCAAGACCCTTGGCGATAATTTTATAATCTACATTAAGGAGGGAAACTGGTCGATAAGATCCACACAGCATGGGGTCCTTTTCTTTTTTGGGTATAAGGCAAATAGATTTTTGGCGTAATATATGTGGCAGATGGCCATTTTCTAGGGATTCTAAACACATGTTTTGCAGTAGAGGTGTAAGTTCCCGGGAAAACATTTTATAGAATTCCGCAAGCTAGAAATAGCGGCCTGAATTTCATCTTGTGTCAGAGGGCGTTCTAAGTCCACCCTATGGGGTTACGGTATTTTTATAAAAAACTGAGTGTTTCTCGACAACACCACGCAGTTCTTATAGAGACTAGTAAATTAAAAATACATAAAATAATTTACTTTAAAAAGGCACTGGTTCTTTTCTACAAGGGAGAGCAGTGTGACCCAAAGGAACAAATGACACACAGCATTTATTTTAACACTTTAAATGATTCTAAAGCCTTAAAAAAAGATTAAATTTCTCAAATTAAATATCTATATTAAAAACAAAGGTGAGGGATCTTAGCTTGGTTACCACATCACAGTCCATTGTTCCAGTTGCAGCCGCACCGGTCTGTTGTCTCTACCTTCCGCTTCCTCCTCAGCAAACCTCGGGAACGCTCGTCCTGCGTCAGGCGGCCATAAGCCTCTCCAGAACCCCCAGTCGGCGACACTCCACAACATGGAACGCTCGTCCTGGTCTCTCCCTGTTGTAGGCTAGCTTAGCTAAGAAGCGAAGAAGAGAGCAGAGTGGAGTTCAAGTTCAAGTTCAAGTTCAAGTTACTTTATTTATACCCGGATGTAGATTTAGGAGATAGGAGTGACACAGAAGTCTGTAGAAATACATTTAATTGTGTTTTGATTTCCCCCCCTAAGCTTTGCTTTGGGAATACTATGTCCCTGAGAGAGATATGACCAGAGGGCTGCCTCATTAGTTAACCATAAACAGAATTTTAACATTACTTAACCAATAACTAACAAATTGTTAAGTAATGAGGTAAGTGTTAGTTTATTTAAGTCCATCAGAAGGGCTGGATATCTTGATGTGAACTGGAAAATGCTTAGATTGAAAGTCGGTACTGTCTATCTACATAATAATACTGACTAAAACTATAATGATAAAAACTAGAATGTGGTTTAGGCTTTGTCGATTTTACAGTTAATTGAGGGCTTGGTTTGGCCAGCTGATTTCACAGGAAATAACACAGGCTTAGATTCTTAAATGGGGTCTATTGCTTAGTGAGTAGACTATGTTAGCGTTCTTTTTCCTTTTGCTGCAAAGTACTATGTAAAAATATATTATAGAAGGGACCACAGTCCTTTCTTTAACATATTTATAATAAGTGCTAGTGGGCCTGTGAGACTAGTAACAGCTGCAGTCATCTGGCATTTATTAAGATAATTGCAGGGTATTGTGTGGTCCGTATTGTATAATACGATATAATACAAATACAATATAATAGTGTAATAGATTTAATTTAAACAGGGACAATCAATGCACAAGTTAACATTAACCTTGTATAAGAACAAGGAGAGATGCATTGTACCGGGTTGTAGCACAAGTGCTATTTTCCGCCTGTAGTCCCTATATATATATATATATATATATATATATATATATATATATATATATATATATATATATACCCTATATGTATATATATTAGGGTTGGGAATCACCAGAGGCACAGTTATACAGTGAGTATGCATATGCAAATGCATATGCAAAGATGAATAATGATAATAGATGAATAGAAACAAACAGTTTCTGCTGTTGAGCCCTAGCTCTTTTCTCTGACTTTGACACAGTCCAGTCAGCCCCAATAGCGCATGCAGGGACTTGGCTCTGTTTCCATGCTGACTTCCCAGAGGCACACACAAAGATAAAGACTGAAAAAAGGGGCGAGTTCATGGCAGGCCAGCGCTTTTTTTGGCAGACACTGTTTCCTCTGACCACTGGAAAAGAGTTGAACTAAATCTCATTCCAAGAAAAGCCTAACTAAAGATGTATGCTACAGGAGAAAAAAACTGCCAACCATTACATTCTTTAAATAAGGAATATGCAGTGTATTGTGCATGTTGTTATCCATTTAGTTGCATACTGTATTTCTTGTTCCTGCAGATAATCAAACTAATATGATTTTAACATCACATACATACATATTTTCAACTTCTCTATAGTAGAATTTGACAGCAGGAAACGTTTCAGTGATCTAAACATTTTGATTAAGTCTCAAGCAGGGTTGTTTTACAGTCATACTGGGAGTCACACAGGTAGAGGTCACATTATAGAAGAGGTGAAAACACTAATTTCTTTACCCCTAATAGCCATAATAGAATGCAGTCACAAGACCAGTCTCACATCAGTCTGTGCAAATTACGATTGACCAAGAAATGTTTTATCAACAACCTAGGAAAGAAGAGAGAATGTGTAAAAACTGTCTTTTAGAGATTAAGCCCTTCTGTAAAATTCAGATGTCACTAATGTCCATCAGCCAGTTTCAATGGAGATGGACCGTGGCTGGCAGAAAAACAACTTCAGAAACCATCAACCACTAGGAACTCATTAAATGGGGGTGCAGGGGACAACTGCTACTGTGATACAGTAAAATGTAAACCATAAACAATAATGATGTCTAGTTGAGTTCTTCTTTACGGAAGCCCTGAAAGGCAAGGTAAAAAAAAAAGTGCCATAACCTCAATTTATCTCCTAGGTAGGAGATGTTATCTCCTATGTACGAGATAAACTTTCAGGCGAGCGAGTGAATGTGAAGGAGAGACTGATTCATGTTTTTTTGCACTAAAATTACCATTACGACACCACCATAAAACTAGCATTAGCCCAGCCAACAGGCGGGGTTTACACAATCATCACTGCAGCTCTCCTAAAGTAGCTCATATTTGCAAAGTCATGCAGAAGACCAAATACACCAGACATAGTCAGGACCAAGACACACACATGCGCCGGATTGGGTCAGGCCATAAAAATTAACATTCTGATTATTAGAGGATGAGTTGCTGGGTAGGGGAGTTTGTAATACAGTACATCATTAATGAGGAAAATGTGAATTACATTATCTGGAGCTGCAGTCCGCTGTGTCCCCATAAGTCCAGTCATTTTATGAAAAAAGGTAGAACAAATTGCAACAGAAGCAAACTCAACTGATGAACAGTGCTGTTTATTGTGTGTAGTGGCTGGGGCTGTGTGGGAAGGTGCTCTCCATAGCACTAAATCGAAGCCTGACAATTAGTCCAGTCATTTTAAGCCAAAACCTAGAACCTAGAACAAATTGCAACAGAAGCAAACTCAACTGATTTTGTATCCTCAATATGTCCTGAGTAAGGAAATAAAAAGCCCTGAAGAATCCCATTAGGGGAAAGTTTCGAAAAAATACCCAAATATAGCATATTCATACGCTATTCATTCTTTTTCTCATGTGAATAGAGTAAACATTTTAACCTTTAGATATCACCATCACTACATTTTCTAAATCTATGTTTATTGTGTCATTTTGTATCTTGTGTACTTAATTGCTGTTGTGGCAATATCAATATCTCCTGCATGGGGGTTAATAAAGTGTATTTTTATCTTTATCTTTTTCTCACTTGAATAGGGTAAAAGTTTTACCCTTTAGATATCACCATGAAAATTACTGAGTTGATTATTTACACCAAGACAAACAGAAAATGTATTACAAGTTTTTTGAAATTGTTTGTTAACATGGTTAACAAGGCAAACGGTGCATAATCTAATTACGTATGAGCTAATTTGCATATATACCACAACAGATCTAAACATTGGGTATAGCCAGGTGAAAATGTCTTGTTGAATCTTGACATATAACAGTAAAAGACTTAATGTTAAGGTCTGAATGGAACGCATTTAGACTACCCATGAGCATTAATACATAGAGGCAGCAGGAAGAAGTACTTTAAACCAGCCTTTATTAATTATTATTGCAGAGATGGGGTTTGGGGCTGGGTCTGTGGGACTGTTTCTGGGGGATGAGTCTGAGGGAAGAACAGGAGACAAGGGTAAGGAGAATGCAGAAGCATGGGCGTAAATCTGATCTAATAGTAGTGGGGAACAAGAAACATAAAATTTCTGAAGAGCAATTTTTGAAGGGGACACAAATAATACAGCCACAATTATACTTGTAGAGGACATGTGTACACAGAGGAAAGCCTTAATACTATCATTAGTGTAGCATGGATACTGTACCTTATCCTTCTTTTCAGTGTTTCTCTTGATTCAGTGAAAATGCTGATTAAATTGATCAAAATATTCTTCTTTAAAACCATGTATAGATAATTGGTAATCAAGCCTCAAAAATACCTTAAAACATAATGAAGTTGTAATTCTTTTGAAAAAGTGTCCCCATATAAATACAATACTTTTGTACACTTAAATTAGCTGATCATAATGTAAAATAGTGAGCCACTAGTAAAGCTCATCTGCTAACCCTGACAGCCACACACCTCCAACAATATTAACTAAGCTCAACACACATACCTGAGACTCTCCACCTGACTGTCCCTGGTCTCCCTGTTACTCAGTTCTTTCTGTCTCTTTTGCCTGTGACATGGTGATGTTAGTATTTCCATAAGCACCCATTCTTATAAAGATGTTACCAATTTATCTTGATATGAGGACTTATTGTACTTACTTGGCGTTTTGGTGTAGGCTTACTGAAAAAAGATCTTATGTCTGTTTTTCTTTCCTCTGTCATTTTATCTGGGCAACAACAACACAAATCTTTAACGTCAGATGTCTAAATACGAGTTATAGTTTCATAGGTTCACCACGCGGTCATATTATAATTATAAAATGATCTTGCATCCTCCACATAAATATTAGGTTTTGTCTGGGACAGAGGATATATATTTAACTGATCAGCCACTTATCTTCATATTGAGCAAAATGCAACTGTAGATCTTCAATATTAACCCTAATATCAGTTCACATACATAACCTTAGGCTTATCACCGTGGTAACGTTAGTTGTAGTGGGTGCATTTCTATCCAACAAGCTAGGTAACGTTACATTATATTACACTAACATAGCAAACTTTTTTGTCATGACTAATTCATTAATTACTTAGCATCATATTTATTTGGGAAAAGAAAAACTTCATCTGATGTTTAATGTGAATAAAATAGCCTTGAACTGCCTACTTACTACATTCTTGTCACTACCCGATGTGACTGAGTCAAGTGCAGAGAGAAGGTTCCAACTGCAGCTTGCAGCAGTCGCTCACGCCACGCCCCCTGCTCACGCCACACCCCCTGCTCACGCCACGCCCCCGCTGGCACGCAACTTCCGACTTTCAGGGTTAGTTTACAAGATCCAGTTTGACCATGGATGTATTAAAGCCCATGTTGCAGGTTAACCACCACTGTTGATTCATAGGTACATATAAGACTCAATATATGTATATCATTGTTAAAAATGTCTCCAAATAGTGTTAAAGGTAAACTTAGAGGTACTGGTAAACTTAGAAAATACAAAGCATCATGCTAGCTATATGCTAGCTATGGGCTAACTTGCCAGTCCCACCTGTGAAACCCCCGACAGTTGTAAACATATTGATTAGATATCTCATGTTTTGATGGTAGCCTACTAGCTCCAGTAACAACATATTTGCCTAGTGTTTATTTATTACTTGGACGGGGATGTTGTTCAGCTTTTCACAAGTTTAGACAGCTAGCTAATGCTACGCCGACGTTTCGCTAACGTTAGCATAAGAGCGTTAGCCTAGACGGCTAGCTAGGTAAATATTACAACTGCCTTCGGAGTTTCCTATATCTCCGTCCACGTTGTCAACATAAGAACTGTGGCGTTAGTGCTCCTTTTGAACCATAATGTTATTGAATGAAACGTTAGTCTTCGCTCCTACGAGATGGGTGAGTTTTTGTTAGTTACACACAAAGGTAACTGGCTATAGTTAGCCTGTACGTATGTTAGCAGACATTAGCTAATGTTGCATAGCCAGGCAGCAGCTTCGGCAGTAGTTTCGGCGAGCTAACAATGACAGCTAACACATCCATGTGTCTCCATTTCAAACATCACTGCAGATTGACTGCTTTTAGCAGCACAGGTTGATTGTGGGCGACATACTGTCGTGGTTAGCTCGCCGAAACTACTGCCGATTGCCGAAGTTGCTGGCTGGCTACGCAACGTTAGCTAATCCCGCTAGCATACGTACAGGCTAACTATAGCCAGTTAGCTTTGTGTGTAATGTTACAAAAACACCTATTTCATAGGAGCGAAGCTTAATATTTCATTCAATAAAAGTATGATACAAAAGGAGCACTAAAGCCACATGTCTTATGTTGACAACGTGGACGCAGCTCCGAAGGCAGTTGTAATACCGGTATTTAACTAACGCTGCTGCACTAACGTTAGCAAACGTCGGCGTAGCGTTAGCTAACTGGCTAAACTTGTGAAAAGCCAACAGCATCCCCGTCCAAGCTGTGTTTCACTTTCCCTCCAATATTATTATACACATAACAAAGACACATTGACTCGGTCGAGACCAAAAGCCATATTTTTCCAGAACAGTGGCAGAAACCGTGACCGGGACAGTGAAAATATTCACTAACGTTAAACATTGTGTTTTTGTTTTTCCTGATCGTTTACATGCTTAGCTAAATAAACGATAGATGTATTTAGCTAGACAACCAAGGAGATTTAATCATTATGTCGTGCTACTAGCTAGCGCTACCAGTTAGCCTGCAGTTTCGGGAACAGAGCTCATCCATGGCTTTATCTCTCATCCACGTTACAAGCTTTACAGCATACAGCTGTAAAGAAGAAGTGAGCGGAGGGCGTGGCGTGAGCAAAGTGGGCGTGGCGTGAGCAGGGGGCGTGGCGTGAGCGACTGCTGCAAGCTGCAGTTGGACCCTATTGAGTGCAGATCCTAACGTACAGCAGGCAGTGGACCAAACCACTGTGAGGCAAGGGAGGGGGGACTCAAAATGTTACTAAACTTAAAAAGCATTTTTTGGCGTACACAATGCACCACTAGAGAATCTCATCTTCATTCTCGGTGTTGAGTTTGTGCAGCTCACTCCCCTGCAGTGTCCACAGGCAGGGGTGCATTCTATATTGTTTTATTTTACAACTGCATTTCAGGGTGCTGCAGTCAGACTGGCAGCTGTACCTTATGACCTTCAGCTTCTCAGGAGCAGGAGGTAGAGTTGTCTTAATTGGCACAAATCCCTCGCCACACTTGTGCCATCCCCACTCCATAGGACAAAGTATCCATCTGTAAGATAAAATACACTTTATTAACCTCCATGCAGGAGATATTGATATTGCCATAGCAGCAATTAAGTACACAAGATACAAAATGACACAATAAACATAGATTTAGAAAATGTAGTGATGGTGATATCTAAAGGTTAAAATGTTTACCCTATTCACGTGAGAAAAAGAATGAATAGAGTATGAATAGACTATATTTGGGTCTTTTTTTGAAACTTTCCCCTAATGGGATTCTTCTGGGCTTTTTTTTCCTTACTCAGGACATATTGAGGATACAAAATCAGTTGAGTTTGCTTCTGTTGCAATTTGTTCTAGGTTGACCCCATTTTGGCTTAAAATAACTGGACTAATTGTCAGGCTACGTTTTAGTGCTATGGAGAGCACTTTCACACAGCCCCAGCCCCAGCCCCTACACACAATAAACAGCGCTGTTTCTTTGTATTTTAAAAAACAGCGAACAAAAGTCACGTGTAGTCCAATGACGTCATTGACATGCATAACATGACACGTGAAAATAATGTGCCTGTTGAACTGGAGTATACGACCAAAAGTCGTGAATGTGACAATGATTATCACAGCCTTTAATGCATCCGCCAAAAGTGTTTTACACCAGGCTTACAGTGGACGTACCACTGTATTACCATAACACCTGGAAGTGGGGATGAAAAGTCTTGTCCCCCCTATTCCTGGTCTTTTTGTCTGCAGAGAAGAGCTGCAGAGCGGCAGCTTAATTTGTTGTCAGGCAAGTGCGTCCACATTTAGAGAGACGATGTGCGCATTTTGCACCAGCAACAGCAATATGACTCCATTGATTATTTCAGAAGCGGCATTTAGCTGAACTTTCAACGCCCTTTGTATCGTGCACCAAGTGCTTCATTCTGCAAGGCTTTCTCACTCTCAAAACAGCTATCTCCTATGTAAGACATAACATCTCGTAAGAGATTAACATTTTGGTTTTGGCCAACACCCAATTTATTTTCACCTTTCCTTTCAGGCTTTCCATACTTTTTGGTATTGTGACAAATTATAGTCATCAGATGAACATGAACATGTTTCAGATTCAATTAAGAAAGTTCAAATAGTAATTTCTGTTTCATACAACAAGACACACACAAAGGACACACATGACACAAAAGGAAACTGACTATTTGCCACGACAGCATGAACACAATTGTAGTTTTTGACCCACTTTGTCAGTGTGCATTTTAATTCTGTGCTCTGTTACTGACTATGTACAGTAACTCTTGTTATCCCTCAACCCAGGAATGCATGGTGGATGAGGACTGTGGTGACCTGAAATACTGCCTGTATGAGATCGAAAACTCCAGGTGCCTCCCATGCATACCAACGGATATGGTGGGGATAGTGTTGTTTTTTGTTGTCAGTCATTTAGGTAAAGCTGGACTGATCAATATTTTATTGTAACAATGGATCAAATTACTATGTTTAATTTGTCATTTGTAGTGACAAAGGTGACAAACGTTCTGGACCAATTTCAAAAAATGTTGTTTTCATTAGTCACTTTGTTGCTTTCACAACTACCTCGTTTGGTCCATTTAAAACGAATCCTGGAGCGTTTGGTCAGACAGTCTGGTTCATTTGGGCTGGTGTAAAAGCTCATCTGAACTCTGGTGCGGATCAACCAAACAAAGTCCACTGAACTATAGGTGTGAAAGCGCCCTGAGACTCAAAAACATAGGAAAATAGGGTCCAGGTTGACAAAAATAATAAGTTACCCATTAATAAATTAAATGGCAAAAATATCTTAATGTTAAAAAATCTAACCATAGTGCCTTTAACTGGAAATACAAAAAATGATCCATGATAGAATGGATGATGGTACAAAAATACATTACCATGTATGCAGCCATAGACTATGTGTGCTTTACATACTTGTTTGCATATCTGTATGTGTGTCCCCACTCAGCCCTGTACTAAGGATGAAGAGTGTTGCTCAGATCAGATGTGTGTGTGGGGGCAGTGTACAGTCAATGCCACCAAAGGAACAGAGGGAACTATCTGTCAGGATCAGAGTGACTGCAGGCCCGACCTCTGCTGTGCCTTTCAACGAGGTGAGCTTTAACAGTGACACCCCTCATATTTCAAATATGCATAGTATGAGCTCAAATACATGCTGTAGGGGCAGTATTTCTCAAAGAGTGGTCCACGAGCGACCCCTGGTGGTCCATGAGTAGATTTGGTAAAAAATCATGTTTTTAATTTAAAATGGTTTGTCAAACCGCCTGCCAGCCACTCCAAAGCCTAATAGTGAGGTGCATAGATGCGTTGTTTTCAATATCAAGTGAACTCATATGTAAATTCAAAAAATTATTTAAATTGGCTGTTTTTCTGTGTTGTCGGACTTCAGCAATGAAGCCCACTGTTTCTCCAATTCATGTCACAAATGATCAGTGTGACATTTGAAGGAATTACGGAGGAATAAAGTTTCTGGTTAATGTCAACTGAAAAGATGGATGGATGGCTTAAGAATATATATATATATATATACCTGTCCGTTCTGCGCATGTGCGACCATCTTGCGCATGCGCAGAACGGATCGTGCTGGCAGCACGGATTGTGTACCGACAGCTACTACTACTACTGTTATTATTTTAGTTAATTTACCCATTAAATTAAAAAAATGCCCATATTCTCACTGACCACCAGAGACATCTAGCCATGAAGAAGCTTTTATTTGTCCAGGTTTTTACGTGTCTCTGAGATTTTTGCTTCCAGTCCAATACATTGGAGTAGCAAGATGAGAAGTTGAACCGCCGGAGGTCAGCAAAAACGAAATCTTTAGGGGGTGTTAAGTTGCTATGGTTTCATATTTTCTCATCTCTTTCTGTCTTCAGTGGAACCAAAGTTAAACACACACTGTATTGCCTCCCTCAATTTATACAGCCCATGGTCAAATTAACACAAAGGCCATCCAGTATCAAATGGAAATGGTGGGGGAAACATTGCTACCCATTACAGCCAGTCAGAACTGAAGGATTGACATGGAAACAGTGTGAACATATGCACACACTCATATTGACAGTTCATCATACTGACTCTTCTATTTATCACTCTTGGGCCAAATAGTATACATACAGTAGAACCTGTCTGATTTTGATTAAAGTAATAATCTGTGGTGTTTTATATAAATACATTCCACATTTGCTACTTTCTCACTGCTTTTTGTAATCTGTTTAAACTCTTCCAAGAAGACCAAAACTAAACTGAATGGGGACATCCATGGAAAAATACTCTGAGACCAGTCTTAATGTCTGTGAAAATTTATATTTTATATTTTTAATATTTTTGGTTTGTGTGTGACAGCAATTTATATTAGCAGTGATGAAGTGACAAAAGTAAAGTCTGTTTTGGACTTCCATTATTATCTTCTTCCAGAGCTGTTGTTTCCAGTGTGTAATCCCAAACCAGAGAAGGGGGAGTCCTGTCTGAGCCACCCCAACCTGCTGATGGACATGCTGGCCTGGAACGAGGAGGGCCCCCGTGACCACTGCCCCTGTGCTGACAACCTCCAGTGCCAACCTCATGGGTGAAAGCAAACATAGTATACATTTACACTGATTAACTCCCAGAAATGAGGATATGTAATAATTAAAGTGTCCATTTGTAACATACATCACACAACTTGGGATAACAACAGCTCTAATTTATATATTGGGGAATAGAAGTAAGCAAAAGCATTACTGCAAATGTTTTGTTTTTATAAATCTGTTTTATTCTTTTTGCCTTACACAGACGTGGATCTGTTTGTGGAGAGTAATACTGGAGATGGAGAGAGCATGAGAAAGTTTCACATAACCCCATCCAGGAGCTATACTACCACATTTTCTGAGCATTCACCAAAGAAGGGCCCACCTGTTAATCAACAGTTTATAAAAGATTAGAAAGTTGCTTCAGCACTGGACTTGCACTGTATTATTTATGCCCTATGACCAATGTGTATTATATATCATGAAGCAAATAAAAGACTTATTTTTAGTTTTGACTGAGAACCAAGAAAAGCACTATTGTGGTATTTACGGATGTACTTATGGAGACATAAGGGCTTACATTTCTTTTTGGGATGGACTGCAGCAAAGTGAGGCCAGCCCTAAATGTGAAAGCCTGTCCATGACTGACTGAGTGCTGAAGGTACACCATTGGTCCATTGAGTGTTGGAGTTTGCCTATTGGTCATTGCTCTTTCAAAATGAATAGGCATGACCAGGGTGCAATTTGTGAAAAAAGCAGAGGGGGGGATGTTTTTGATCATGCACAACAAAACAAAACCTCCAGGAATTAAATCCCCCTACTATACTAAGGGTGTAGTGCCACTTGGCCAGCCATGCCAAAACACTTATTTATGAACTTCAATATCCAATGGAAAAAAATCTCAAAATGAAATAAAATGTAGTGTCAACATCAAACACAGCGCTTTCTAGCCGGAGAGCGGAGGGGACTATGCGGCGAAAACAAAATACTATCACCCAGGAAACGCTCGTTTGTTCCTTGGGAGTGTTTTAATCCAAACCACGATCTTATCCCTAAACTTAACTAGCTGTTTTGGTAACTTAAGTGTCATCACCGCATGACGCTCACTTTTTCTGGCTATACTCCACTACCATTTCCCCTGAAAGGACTGTCATCTGGCAGTGCCTGTACCTGGCTCACATTCACCTATTGGCGGCTAAACAACTGCCTCTGGTAGCCAGCGTCCCGGAGCTCTTTAGCGGTTAAATACACCCAGCAACTGTTGCTTGGATTTTATCGTTCTATGGCACTATGTGTTCACGTTACATCGCTTTAGTTTAAAATACTTCTATTTTAGGTATGATATATATGGTCTATTGGTGAAGTAGCACTGATGACTTTGAGGGGGGGATACATTCTATCCCCACCGGGGATAAAAATAACTCTGCAGAGGTAGGGACATGTAGACCATAAAGGGGGAAATCTCATGCATCCCCCCCAACAAATTGCATCCTGGGCGTGACAGGGTTTTCGTTTTGCTGTTTATTTACATTAACTGGGATACCAGATCTTTATTTGAAACAGGCTTATATTAAACACAAGCTTTTATTTCTATTTCACTCTGATTGATAAGTATACTTGGTCATATTTTAGTAAAAGCTTTTTGTCTTATCTTCTCCCTTTTTATTTTTTAAAGACATTGCCCCCACAACAAACCTCTTGTTCAACAGGAAACACTGCTCGAACAGTCCTAAAGTACTTCCTTAGGAGGATTTTACAGCCAGGTTTACAAATGGTTTTAGATTCAGAAGTATGTTTCCTACAGCAAACCATGTTAAATCTGTTGTTCCCAACACATGCTATTTCTGTCACTTCTGTCAGCCAAGAAATGTGTTTTTTAGCCTTCGTTAAAAATGTATCAAAAATCCAAATAAAACTTATACAATGTATTGAACAAATTACACAAAGCTGAGCCTCAAGCTATTGTTGGCTGTGTCGGTGGTATGATGACCAATAAGGTCCTGATTTTAAATCCTTTAGGGGTCCTATTGTGTGGAAAGACGTGTTTGGGTTTCCCCTGGATGTCCTGGTTTCCCCTGCATGAAAACATATTTAAAGGCTGGATTATTAACTGTTCATAGCAGGTAAGTGCACTGGGGCCCCAGACCCTTCAAGGCCTTAAATGTCCCAAGTTCAGTGCATGTCAATTGGTTTCTGTAATTTGATTATGAATTTGTAAGGGAATTTGCACCGATCAGCTGAGGTGGGTCCGTCATTACTAGCAAATTGACTGTGTCAAGTTCTAATTTTAAGACATTAGTTTAACCTGGGGCCAGTTTGTATTATTTTGGGATAGAGTGCTGGTTTTGTTTCTGGGTGTCTGTATACAGTACACATTTCAAAGAGGGTTGAGGAGTAAGTGTGTGCTCATGAGCTAATGTTTTTCCTGGGGCCCTCTATAGGTTGATCTGGCAATGATTGCCCTGAATAAGGCACTGATATCACACATGGAGTGGAGATGTCACAGTGCACAAGGGAATTCGATTCAATTCAATTTTATTTATAGTATCAAATCATAACAAGAGTTTTTTCAAGACACTTTACAGATAGAGCAGGTCTAGACCACACTCTATAATATATAAAGACCCAACAATTCCAGTAATTACTATGTAAAATCTTTCTAATATAATTTTCCATAATGGTCACATCAATAGTCAGTTTGACTCACTCTTCCAGGAAGCTTCTTCCTGTCAGCAGCCAGGTCTTCATGTCTCTGACAGATAAATAATCAGGAAGTTGATCCTTCTGCCTTATGAGTAGAAACTGCCTCAACATAATTTTCTGCAACACAGATTGAGTACAGCACAGTTTGAAGCAGCTCACAGAAACGCCATATTATACAATGTAACATAAATATAAACAGTGCACCTTTACATTTACACAAACTCACTTCTGCTTTGTAGCGGTTTTGCTCATTCTCTTAGAAAGAGGATGATCTCATTCTTCGGACTTGTTCAAAAATGAAGTGGGTGTCCATTTTAAAGAGAAGTCAAGTTTGGAACGAGAGAAAAACAGGAAATGGGTGTGTTGAGTGTAAAAAACAAATATGTCTTTTTAGAGGGTTTGTATAGCTGAGCAGTCAGATACAAATGAGAGAGATTCTGCAGTTGAAACTGAAGCTCACAGAGAACGGAAATGTACAACTATCACATCAACATCATCATAATAGTGAAGGTTCTGTCACAGAATCCAACATGCAAATTAGAGAACCAAAAACCTAAATGAGTGCAGAATTATATTTTATTAAATACCATGTATTTTAAAAAAGCATCTAATTTAGGAGTTAACAGCATTCACATCTTTATTGCCACCCATATGTCCACTGATTGCAGACAAATCTTTAAAACTGAATTAATTATTTTCTGTTTAAAAATTAATGTTGGAATATATTAGCCTACATTATATATATGTTTACAACTACATGTAAATGCATTATTAATAATAATAATAATAATAATAATAATAATAATGATAATAATAATAATAACCCAATAATTAACTAATATAGCCTAACCAGGACAGGGATCATTCTACTTTTACTTTTGATACTTTAAATAGGCCTACATTTGTTGCTAATACTTCTGAACTTTAACTTAACTAAAAAGGTTGAGTTCTCACACACTGCCAACAGCTATACATAATTTGTCACCTTATTCGAGTTCCGTGACCACCCAGACTTTAGAAATGCCCCTGAACAATGTGGTCTGTAGTGGAGTTTCCATCAATGTATTTGTATGCGCATTTTGAATTATTGCATAAAAAAATGTTGATGGAAACGGCAAAATTCGAAAAAAAACTTGCTCAAATTCACAAAAAAAGGTAGGATATTTATGCTCGCTTGATGTGGTTTTTGCCTTTTTCGAAAAAGAGTTAATGCGCAAAATGGGAGATGGAAACAGCTTTGCCGAATAAGTTGTGACGTAGCGAACGTGACTATAGTCCAGGTACCCATTGGATGGGGGAAGGATCAGGAAATGGGTCCCAACATCCAGTGCGCACTTGTGGCACAAGGTTAGTAGTGGAGTTGCGGTGCGCTTTGCTGTGCCTCAGCCACGGCGGGTATATTGACGAATTGGTTCAACAGCGTGAACGTATGGCCCTGCACACCGCGTAGAAACAGCGGTGAACGGTTCTCTTGCTGACACCAAATGTCTTTGCCACAACCCTGTATTCTGCACAGGTGGCCAACTTGTACAGTTCTACCTCTCTTAGCTTCTGAACTATTTGATTTAGCAAGACGGTTTGCAACTACAACTATGCGTAATGTCAACTTGTGACGAAACTACGCTTTGCGTAGTCACGTTGATGGAAACGCTTCTAATTTGCATTTTCTTTTTATCTGACATTTTAAAAGTTCGCATAAAATTCGCTTGACAATTGGGTGGATACATGACACCCAGAATGTGCGTTTTAAGTTCACCTGAAGCCGTTTTTTTTTATTTGGATGAAGTGAAATACGGAGGAGTGAGACCTCTTTTTCACCCTATCTGTGCCTGAGACCCTCTGTCCCGGTGACGTCACAGCGGTACATTTATCCGCCCAGGCTGCTGGCTTCCTGCTGCTAAGTCTCCACTCTAGCTGTACAAGCTGCTGCACCGCTAAACAATACTAAGTTGAAGAACCGGGAAACAACAACATTTCTGGTACGTATACCTTTCAAATTACGTCCACGAGCCGTATGTGCCCTGTATTAATTGGACTGCGGCGCTCACAATTGGTTTTCTAAACGCTCAACGTGTGACATCGTGTAGGAAGAGATGCACCAAGAGGAGGGAAGGGTGGCTAACACTACTGTAGTGTTGGCTGAAGATATACGCAGATATAACGTTAGGGACCAAGTTAGATGTTATGGCCATTTACTGTATAACGTTACACGCATTTCCCCCTCACTAACGTTACCACAGAGAGTTGGTCACCAATGCGACCGCCCAGCCACCCTGGGGCTGTTGTGTTTTAACAAACATCTTAATTCTCAATAGTTCTCCTTTTCCCGCACGCTACCCCTGATCTCTGTCAGTCTGTTTAACGTTGTGCACTTAAATGATGAAGGTTGATTGCTCTGGCAGCATGTGAGGGACTTTTAATTTAAGGCGAGGGCTAACGTTACCTAAGCGGCCTAACTTTTAATTTACTCCCAGGCTAACAGGAACGTTAAGCATGTTAAAGGCATTCAAAGCCCATATAGTCGGTGTGGTTTTAATATAATAAAGCTTATTAGGCCTTTCAGACGAAACGCGGTTTGCGCTGGGCTTGCCGCTTGGTACAGCGCGCTTCGCCCAAAGTTCAGCCAGATAAAACTTTAAACGCAGCTGCTGCGCCCGCGTTTGGCTTGACGCTGCGAAACGCCGTCTTGGCGCGTCACAAGCCGTTGTGAATAATGGGTTTCAGAGCGCAGCGGTGTCGTTGTCGCTTTTGGTCTGAAAAGCCTACAAGGGCCCTAAAGGGCCTTTTTCAGACCAAAGGCGGCAACGACGCTTGTTAACGACGCCCCAGTGTTTCGCTGCGTCGAGCAAAGCGCGCCGGTGCCGGAGCAGCGCGACTGTGCTCAAAAGTGCAAGCTGGTCTCACTGAACCCAGCTGTGAGTGCAACGCAAACATAGCGTCGCCCATTGTGCAAATGGGCAGTGAGTGGTAATGAGAATCACTGGATTTGTTGCCTTCATAATGTCTGTTGGTAGTCTGTTTTTTTTGCTCTGATATGTTGGCTCTTGTATAATAACGCTTACTTTGCTAAAATCCATTATGTCATCACTGTTAAGATGTGTGAAGTAACTTATTTTAGTAATGTGTGGACAGTTTTTTTTTTTTCCAATAAATTTTTAATGTATTGTGAACTTAATATACTTTTGGAGCCAGTTTCTAATTACACAGAATTGTTTAACCATCAGAAACATTTTGAGTGGGTTTGAGGACTGGCTTGTTAGTCAGACAGGCACACTCCTGCTGTGTGTCTGTCTGTCTGTCTGTCTGTCTGTCTGTCTGTCTGTGTCTCTCTCTCTGTCTCTCTGTCTGTCTGTCTGTCTGTGTCTCTCTCTCTCTGTCTGTCTGGTTGATGATTATTTTTACTTGAAATACAAGCCGCTTGCAAATATGGGGTGTTGTGACATCACCATGAGCAGGAAGTTGGCATTTCTTACTAGAATAAGCAGGTTTTGATTGCAGACTGATCAACCTTGAGATCAATGTTGCTGGAGCATGCCTCGATCCCCATGGTTTGACATTATTTTTAGTCCACACATTTCATCTACTTGGTAAATCTTTCCTGTAGGTGTTGACTGGCTGTTAAGGATAACCCAAGAAGAAATTAAAACTAGGTGTTGTATATAAGTAAATGTCTTTGTCAAACCTTTTACACTCTTTATCTGGCAGTGTTTTTTCACATTACATGACATTGATTGCAGGGCTTGACATTATGTGTTGGCCTTTCCAATTTCAACATTCTTTTTCATTATTTGGCAAAAATTAACTGTTAGTCTTAACACAATTCTGGCTAAGAACATAAACTGCAGTGTTTCCTTTTTATTTAGGATTTTTTTTTTTTTTTTTAGCAGTGGGGGCAGGTCTGTCTGAACAACCCACACTTAGAACGGACCCACCGCGGTGACGTTTTTGGCGGAGCAGTTCGTTTAATAGTCGGCTCTGAAGAAAGCGAACGTTTTGACAATAAACTCCATCAACACTACAGTATGTGGAGTTAAACTGGACAGGCCCAATAACCTCTGAATAGTTCTACGTGTTGTTAAATTGCAATGTGGGGGGTGCATTATGTCGGCAGGATAATTTAAAAGGCAACCGCGACAACATTTTTTGTACAGCCCTATTTCTGATACTGTTGTGGCAGAAATTTTGCCATGGTGGGCCGCCACTACAAAATCAACATAGAGGAAACACTGACCTGTTTTCTAATCAAACAAAGTAGTTTTAATAAAAATGGCCACATTTTAGACCCTACTAATACCAGGTGAAGCATAAGCTTAACAGCACAGTCAATGGACACTGGCGTGATTGTCTCTGTAAATGCGCCATCATATTGAAGTATTGCTGCTAGCATAAGCCACATGTTTTGCACGATGCTTGCGCACCGTCCCCACTTTATCCACCACTTTTTTTCATCAGTCAGGTAACCCTAAATCCATATGCATATCCCATACAGCAGACCGAGACTGACTGCTGCAATCCATCTGTGCCAACTACAATTTGAATACAAGGCTCTGTTTGTTTTTTCTGCACATGACTTTTTAACTGAAATCTCCTGAAGGAAATTATGCATAAATGGCTCTGAACATTGACTAGTGGACCCGGTATGAATTTTTTACTTTAACTGTTCCTGCTGCTGTAAGGAATGTTGGACATTTGTAGTCACAAGTAGATACAAATGCATACACGTCCTAGACATAAGACAAATCTTTATTTGGTGTGTATGCCTACTCTTTAAATCTGAAATGAAGCCCATATTGGCACCAATGCTTTTTCCTACAGCTAAGATGTTTCACTGTTACTTGCATTGAATTACTGAATGTATTGCACAAGTTGCAGACTTCTAACACAATCAAACTGTGTTATGAAATAGAGCACAGGTACCATGTAGCATCTGGTCTAACGTTAACTTTTTTTCACCTTATTTTTTACAGGCAAGTCGTTAAGAACTGGTTCTTATTTAAAATGTCAGCCTGACAAATGGCAAAGCCACTTTAGGTTAAGGAAAAGTTTGCCTCCTAGGTCAAAGTTCTCCTTCCCACCAACGGGTCCTGTTTTCAGCTGGTACTTTCTGATGGGCCGGGCCACGGGTTTGAGTTTGAAGTAATGTTAAAATACAAACTGTTTGAAACCTTGAATTAAGTCCCATACTGTAGCCATATTGTCAAACTGCATCTTAATAATAAATTCAACACTTAATGTTGACACTAGATTTTCTCTTGTGCCTTTCCCTTGAGTACATTCAGAAGCTGCCTTCAGTTAGTTTGCAGCTTAGCTGTAGTCATGTGACAAGCATACAGCTGGAGCTGGCCACCTGGCAAAGGATGTGATGCAGCAAACTGTGAATCTGCAGCATTAGCCTGAGCATGTGTCCTGCTGAAGGCATTATCAAACTGTTCTTCTACGTACTGTATTTATTCTTACTCTTCGGTAACCTTTTTTTTTTTTTTTTTTTTACACATTAACTCCTAACACATTTTTCAATATAGGGACTTCATTCAAACATCAAAACACTTTACACAAATTCATACATTTTCATTAGGGATGTGCCGAAAACACACCAAATATTGGGCTTTTTGACAGGGTTTGGTTTCTGCCGAACCTTTAGAAATTTTCCACTGAACCCTATTCTGCTGCTGCTACTCATTAGCTAACGTTAGCTTTCTAATTTCACCCACCCAACATGCCTTCTGTAGTGGAGTGGCTTCCAAATGATGACCAAAAACGCTGGTCTTTTACTGTGAACAGTTACTGTTCAATATGTTGCAGTTTTACACACAATAAAGTGAACAACTTAAGCTTGACGGACATGTTTTGCATCTAGTGTCTCACGTTCATCGCTGTAAGCTAGCAAGAGTACACAACAGACAACTTCCGTGTAGGCTAATTAAAAATAAAAGCACTTCCTGTGATGGTTCGCAGTAAAACTAAATTACTCTTAAACAAATAAGGTTGTGTACCTTTTCACATACCAGCTGTAAATAAAGTACTGTAAATAGTGAGTTTTAATCACACTATAATTTGCCATTTCCTTTAGACTGTTTTAGGGATGGGCATGATTAATCGACGATTGATAATTAAGAATTTTGTCTGACGTTAATTTGTCATGGATTAAACTAATACTGGTTGCGTTGCGTAGTGAGTCTTGAAGCAATTTAATTAATTTCAGTGTGGCAGTTTTTTTTTAATTATTTTTTTTTTATATAAAACGACTTAGTTCACTGCAAACACTGAGATGCCGTGTATAAGTACAACACGGCCACGACTCAAATGATGTAGCCTACCACTTAAAGTGCATCCGAGCCTGTTAATGTCGGTCGCGGCCGCGGTGCACCCTGCTCTGTCTCAACCTAGCATAAACTCGGCATTAGCATGGAGGAGTTGCGATGCACAACGAGCAAAGAAAATTACCCAAGGGACCTGCAAGTTCATTGAGATGGATAATGGAACCAGCATATCGCATTTCGTCAAGACGTACCGTCACCAGACTGGTAGAAACTCACTACGAAGAACGGAATAAGGTTCCCCGGGCTGGCCCAGTTAGCGCGGAGGTACCTGTGCATCCCGGCAACACGACTGTTTTCGGCGGCTGGACTGACAATCACCAGGTAGCGGTTGCGTGTCACCCAAGATCATGTCAACATGCTTACCTTTCTCAACACACATCAGTAGACTGGTGCAGAAGTTGTATCTGAGTTATTTTTTATTAGGCTTTGTCCCGTGCCTTGGATAGTATTGAGTTATATTCTGTTTAAGAACGCTGGCTCGCAGCTACAGGTTCTGCTGCTTCAGAGCGCTGCACCGCAGCGCATATCTATGATCTATATCTATAACCTCCAGTTTAACTGCCACAAGTTGTTCTTCTTGTAATTAAGATCTCATCGATGAAAAACATGCTGTATTTTCATTGCATTTTTAATTTAGAAAAAGTTAAATGAATTTTAATATAAAAATATTAATGATTAATCGATAGTCGATTGTTAATTCTCCCGACGATCGACAAAGAAAAAAAGTAATCGAATGCCGATCCCTAGGCTGTTTTAAACTAAACATGAATTTCTTAAGTGCTTTAAACAAACCTTTCACAACACTGTCATCATTAGCGACTAATCTAATCTGCCAATAGCGATGTGCTTTCCTACGATGTGAAAAGAGCGTGTGAATGTGATTTAACGTTAAGTTCAATGTTATAGTTACATTTAACTATTTTAGAGGCTGTGGACGTTGTTTACTTCATTAATGTGTTTACTGTGTTAATGGACGGAGGATGGGAGTGGTATTCGGTTTTGGATTTGGCAAAATCTTAACCAGTGGATTCGGTATTCGGCCCAAACCCAAATCATCAGTAATGTGGATATAATTGAGTGGATAAAGGTTACACAAACCGTTACAACAGTCTGGTCAGTTCAGAAAATGACATCACTTTACTGTAATGCAGCCTTTACAACCAGGAAAAGAAACACTTATGCCATATTACGATATCCAAAATCTAAGACGATATCTAGTCTTGTATCACAATATCAATATAATATTGATATGTTGCCTAATTGGAGGTCAAAATGTTCCCTGTAGGCCAAAAGAAAAAGAACGGGGTTGGCTTCAGGAAAAGAACTGGGTCGGGTTTATGAAAAGAAAAAACCGATTGTTTTCCTGCATTATGAAAAGAAGAAAGCGAGGAAAGGCCACTTTTTGTTTGCATTTCTTTTTAGGGCGGGTAGCGCAAGCTGTAGTTCCAACGAGACAACCTGTAGGGGCACCGAAGCGGGAAAAGTTGCATAGTGTTGCTTTAACTGTGAACCTTGCCATCCAATAAGAAGTGATTGGATCACACTATTTATATGCCCAAAGTATGCATAATTCTGCAGACTAGGGCTGCGGTCGAATAGTCAAATTTGCTTAGGAAGGTTCCTAACTGAGTGAAATGATCCGGAAGTAATTAAGTGGCTGCCGTTCGAATTGTCAAAGTGATACGGAAAGGTACTTAAATGCTTCCTTTGTTACCTCCTTTAGCATAGGATACACTGGACCATCCTTTACGAAAGGAAAGGAGACAACACTGTCCCACAAGTCCTTGCGGCAGCAAAATTTAAAGCGGCGCATCAAGATGTGCAGTAGTTAATAATTCTGTACGCACCGTGAGTGCATTATTTTCTGTGACCTATTAACACATCTAATAATTATGATGATAATGTACTTTTATAGCACCAACGCATAAAATTACAGCAAGCATGCGTACAGAACTGAATGAATGGATCGCTGAATCCAAAGTTACACAGCGCACCGGACATTGGTTTATTTTCTGCAGGAAATTCATTTTCTAGTTCACTGATGCTATTAACTTTATTTGACTTTGTTTTCAGACTGGTAATGACTTGAGGCATTTTGCTTTCAACATTGTGTTGGCTAAGCTCTTCACACAAGCTGACAAGTTGAAATCTGAGCTTTTATCAAGCTATTTGTTCTCAAAATCACAAGAAGGAAGGCCTAAATGAAATCTTAACCCCTAGCTTCCAACCTCCAATTTTTTATTTGAAGCACAGTTAAAGGTATAGTGGAGGATTTTCTTTTTCCGGTGGATCATCAAGACTATTGGTCCTCCTAGTTGTCAATCATTCTGGTGATAGGTTTACGTAAGCCGTCGTACCTGCATGTCCCTAGCTTTCAGGTGTATGTGTGGTGAGCTTGAGCTACGTTTTCAGCCATTCATTGAAGCTTTTGGGAGAATATTTCACACGCTGGCGTGCGCTAAAAGCACAGGTTGGGCTTCCCACTGATGCCTCAGTCATGAAGTTTCTACTACACAGGTAAAGTTTGGCATGCTATTTGGAGAAATCCATTTAAAATCACTGCTAGTAAAAGTTGATGTAAGCTATGATTAGCGATGCTAGCCCTGGCACAAGTCACGCACCGCGCACACACGGTAAACATCTCAATTTGTGAAAAAGTGCAAATCTTCTTTTGGAAAGTAGGCTTGTATGAGCCATGCCGACAGCAACTTGTAAACCGTGCACTCTCGTGCACACGTTTAATAGGCGTTCCCTCTCGGGAGCAGGCAGAGTGTTGCACATGTGCATTTTTTCAAAAAGTACAGAGGGCGGTTCTTTTCTAAAACTTGAACGCTGTAAAGTATGCATGCAGTAATAAATTGTCATGGTTTTGGAATCGATACCAAACATGGTTTTAGCTTTATCTACTTAAAAAAAAAAGAAAATCCTTTCAACACTATCTCACAAGAACAGTCTTGTCAAGAGTTGCCTGTGCAGTACGACATGATTTCTTCATAAAGAATCGTATCAATCTATAAGTGTTGCTGCAGTCACTGTCTTGTTCACGATTTATCTGCACCTGCTCACAGAAGTTAAATATTCCTGTTGTATTTTAAACCTACAAAAAACATTGTTATGCATGTCATTCAGGAGATTAAAGGACTATCATTATATTATATTGGCTTAAATTTAAATGTTGTGGCATGTTTTATCACTTCTACTGCAGTTTGTTCTTAAAAGCTAGAATGAGTTTATAGTGAAGTTTCTATAATCTACTTTTTCTTTTTTCTGTAACTGCGTTGTTAAAAGGTTGATATTGAATGTGTTAAACAGTATTAAATTGTGGTGGTGAGCTAGTACTTTAATAGCAGACTTGGGTTTGACATTGTTTGGATAAGTATTGTATAATCAAACAACGGCTGGTAAAAAGAATCCCATAGTTGATGATTAGATAAGTTTTATCTCCTTAATGGCGGTTATCAGCTCCAGTTGTTTAGCTTAAACCAACAATCTGACTGATAAGGCCACCTGCAGTAGTGCATAAAGTAGGGCTGGGCGATATGGTTGAAAACTGTATCACGATATAAGTTTTTCATATCGGTCGATATCGATAATTATTGATATTTTTTATGACCTATTTAAAATAAGGACCAGGAGAAAAATATATTAAATTTAAACATTTTTATTTTAAACTTAACCCTGCTCTGATTATAATCCCCTCAGTTATAAAAGCAGAAATGTCAACACAACCATGGAAAACACTCAAATAATTCAAATGTAAACGGGTCTAAAATTACAATGAACACTTAACAATTATCTCTTAACATTAAGGTGCAAAATTAAAGAATAAGTAAGAAATGCTTAATAAACTGTCATAAAATAGTGCAAAGTGTTAGCTAAATATAAGAAACCTGAGAAGGAACTATTTTCTGCAGGTTTAGTGCTAGGTTGGTAACCTGGCTTCTGGACAGTGCTCAGCATGTCTGCCTCCGTTATTTCTTTGTAGCGTTTAGTAAGGCACTGACTCTCCATGGTGGTCTGCTGCTTGTGCCGTGTTGCAGCTGCAGATGTTGTTGGACGTTGATGGCGAATACGGCTGTGCTCCAAAGTGTGTGAGCGGCTAAAGTGGTAAAACAAGTTTGTGGTCGTACCAGTGTTGGTGGGGACGACGGTCTGGCGACATTGGTCTGACTACGGTCAGACTTATAAAATCCCCAAAACTGCCATACTGACTTTTCCTGTTTTATACTGTCTATGGTTTTATCAACGATTTCCTCGCCGCTGCGGCACTCACTTTCCACTCCCGCCCGGTTCTGTTATTGAAGAACACGAGACAGCGATGTGGCGCAACCAAACTTGATACTGTTACATGATTGGCTGTTAGAATGTCACTCCCCACGTTGCTAGGTTGCCAGAGAGTGAGGGCCTTTGTTCATGCAACCAAACTTGATTCACAACCTCTGGTTTCTTCTGATGAAGAAAAACAAGTTATCGAACGTTTTATCGACCGCATTTTCTATTGATATTGATTGTGTCTATCGCGATACATATCGTTATCGTTTTATCGCCCAGCCCTAGCATAAAGTCAACCCATTACATTATGATCTCTTTTTCAACTGTAATGTTTGCCACACATTTGGGACTAGAAAGACTTAGTCAATCAACAAATTAATCTGCAATATGTGTCTGCTTAATTTATAAAAAACCTTAGTTGCAGCCCTTTTTGGGACAAATGTACATTTCTGTCAGTATACTTCCAAAGTTTTCAACATTTTATGGATATTAATGATTAACCGTTAACTGATAAGAATTTTGACCGTATCCGTAAAACTTATTGAACATTTTTCGCATGTTAAAAGAAACAAACCCTTTTTCTTTTTTTGCTCGATTTGTGGCATCAGTGGCCTGGCAATAAGCACAGACTACAACTGTTACCAGATTGGCACAGAATAAATCCTGATTAGCGCTTAGAAGTCGGTCATTACTTCTCGTACTTTTCCTGAAATCGGTCCTGTGAAAGTATGACAAGTATGATCACAGAGGGCTGCATCGTACTGTAAAAAAATCATAAACTGACTTATTCAAGTTTGCTGTTTTGTGTGTTCCGGACGAATGAGGCTAAAGTCTGTAAAAGACTTTACTTCCTTCCAAGCTACAATTCTGACTTCCTTTTTCAACTTTATTTAGGTTCAGATGGGAAATGCCTCATGGAGCAAGGGCACACTTTAAGTTTGTCTCCCAATTGTAATCCTCCCTTGCTTTGTTTTGTTTTTTTCTCTGCAGGTGGAGTGGTGTTGAGGAGCTCATCATGGTGAACATCCCAGAATACTATGCAGGGAAAACGGTGCTGATCACTGGAGCAACAGGCTTCATGGGCAAGGTACAGTAGTACTTTGAATATGCAAGTATCCAATGGCATTGACATGACTGAACCCAACCATGTGGGCTACCGGGTGAGATGAGAGGGAACCTGTCTGTAAATCCTTCAAGTTCATTCTTTTCACTCCAACATAACAGAGGGAGACGCAAGCAAATAAGTTGCATACTGTACTTCTTGCTGCTTTATTTGTGCACAAGTTTATGCTAACTTAAGGGTCTTATTAGTGCCATTTTTAGTCCATATTTCACAGTTAGTAACTAAACGTGTAGATTTCAGGTCTGTTAACTTTCCACACCATGAAGCAGGAAGAATGAAAACCAGTCAAATGACAATTTGACAATTATTTTATGCTGAATTGGGGCTATTGTGCTGTGAAGGCATGGGTAATAAAAACCTGTTTTCACCTGGTATTATAATAAATCCTATCTGAGTCATCCAATCACAAGTGGACAGCTGTTAAGTACATGTCTTTACACCTGGCAGTAGATATGGCCATCCTTTCCCAGCCTTATTCTGCCAAACAGAAGCCATTGTTTTTCATTTATTCGAGACTGTTCAGACTTTGTGGAGGAAGAAGCATTCGTGATACCACACCTTAGTTTACTTCTCTTTTCTTCTGCAATGGACAAAAAGAGGCAACAAGTGGTGTGCAGTACCTAGCATCAACTTAACTTTCCAAAGAGGAAAATATGATTTTCTTACTTGCTCATCATTAAAGGTGCTGCTGGAGAAGCTGCTGAGGTCCTGTCCAGGAGTCAAAAGTGTTTATGTGATGGTCAGGTCGAAAGCTGGTCACAGCCCCCAGGCCCGCATTGCTGACGTGATCAACTGTAAGGTGAGTAGAGAGCTAAGAGATGGGGTGGCACCATCTGATGGGTGTTTTGAAGGAGGTAAAGGATTACGTGAGGGTGAAGTCGGTTGGTACCAGCTATGCGCGAGTTGTTAGTTTGACCATAATAAAGTTTAACTTGGTAAAAACAGGTTGCACAACACAAGCTGGTTGTTGTAACATGGAGTTAAAATGCCACTAAAAATGTGCACCTCCCCCGAGCAGATATATGTAATTTGGTTGTCCGTCGGAGGAAAATTCTCTTCAGTATTTTCTCTGAGAGCACATTTTCAGTGACTGACTACATCCTTTGTGATGACACTGTCAGTGTTTTGTGTACGCTTGCATTGTTGCTGTCTGCCAAACACAAATGTCCTTACTTTTTGTGCTAAGTTTATATAATATATAAATAACAAATAAAAATAAATATAGCCTTGCAGTATAAAGCTATTTCTCAAAACACACACAGGCCTATTGTACGTCAATGGTTTTTCTTCGCAAACGGAAGCATTTCTGCTTTGTCACCAGATAAGTCTGTTTCTTCTCTCATCTGCCACATGTCCAGCCAGGCTAAACAAGTGCTCACTGTTTGAACGTCAACAGTAACGTTGCTTGAAAACGGGTTGTTGTTGTTGCGTTTTTTTTTTTTTTTTTTTTTTTTTAAAAGCAAGTTTGCTTTGTCATTGTGCATAAATATGAACAATAGCCTACCGTTGCTGTCAACGGGCTTATCTGCTAACGTTAGCTACCGACGGTTACCTCGGAGTACCTCGGTAATCCAGCAAATAGACTGTACTCTGGGTGCCGTTACTTGAAAAGATGATTTAACGTCACCGCTACATTTTACATGTAGTTTAGCAACACAACTAAACGCTGAGGGAAGATTACTACGTTTTTAATGTTGGTTTTGACTGGTATGCATCCCCACTAACCTGGAATGCGTTTTTAAACCGTAACGTAAATACAGTGTGGCGGGGGAACATAATGTTCGCTAACGTTAGCAGTCGCCGGTCATTGACGATCAAGTGAAAAACGGCCAATTCCGGTCACCAGCCAGTCAATCTGTGCATCTCTACTGAAAACTATACACAGGTTTCCTGTTTACAAACATTACAGGGTGCGTGCGCATACCGGAGGCAGAAAGCCAGATTGGTAAACTGGTAAGCTACTGCGACGATCAAGTGAAAAACGGCCAATTCCGGTCACCAGCCAGTCAATCTGTGCATCTCTACTGAAAACTATACACAGGTTTCCTGTTTACAAACATTACAGGGTGCGTGCGCATACCGGAGGCAGAAAGCCAGATTGGTAAACTGGTAAGCTACTGCAACAACCTTAAGTATTGAAGCGTTCCTTATTGTTTATATATAAATAAAATGTGATTTTTAGTTGGATCGGTTTGTCTGTCTTTTAATTTTGCAGTGTTACTGTGATATATATGTATGGCTAGAATTATAATTTTAAGCTAATGTAATAGCCTATATATCTATGGTAATAGCCAATGTTAGCAGCAGGGATACCCCTGAGTGTACCACTATGGTTGGTTTATGCCTTAAAATAATGGCCAGGATTTTCGGGAAAGGGTACGATAGGTGTCTCAATTTCAAAACATCACTACAGGTCGACTGTTTTTAGCAGCAGAGGTTTATTGTGGGCGAGAGGACGACAACACCGTTGTGATTAGGTCGCCAAAACTGTACTGCCACGGTCTCTGCAACGTTAGCTAATGTCCGCTAGCATACCGTACGTGTAGGCTAACTATAGCCAGTTAGCTTTGTGTGTAACATAACAAAAACCCACCCATCTCGTAGGAGCGAAGCTTAATATTTCATTCAATAAAATTTTGGTACAAAAGGAGCACTAACGCCACAGGTCTTACGTTGACAACGTGGACGCACATATAGGAAACTCTGAAGGCAGTCGTAATATTTACCTAGCTGGCTGGGCTAACGCTGTTCTGCGCTAACGTTAGCAAAACATCGGCGTAGCTTTAGCTACCAGTCGAAACTTGTTTTGAGTCCGGACTTGAGTATTACAGTCCTGACAGGTAGATATCACTTAGCTGAACAACTGAACAAGCTGCAACTTTTCTGATTGATACAATGGGAGCCTGACTCTTGCATATGACCCCAATCTTCCCTTCTTATGGCTTGAAGCCATAACCTCTGCCGGTGTTTGTACAATTAACCACGCAACAACTCCTTGGCATTTTGACTTACACTATGCTACTACTACTAGCTACACAAAACACGTCTTCTTTCTGCCCCCCGGTTGCGTGCGCAGGCAGTGATGACGTTGCAGAGGAATCCATGTATGCTTGATTTTTTTATTTTTTTTTATTTATTTTTTATAAATGGTGTCGTCATAGCTATTTGTTTAGGAAAGCAGACTTCGGAGTACTTTATTTATTTATTTTTTTTTTTTTTAAAAGTAATCATTAATTCTAGCTCAAAGTTTTTCCCCTGTAAATCGGTATCAAAAAGCCCATATTGGTCGGGCCTTAATTAGCTTGTTCACATGTGAATTAGTGTTGACTTTACATTTTGAAACTTACTAGGGTTGGGCGACGTCTCCTAAATTGCCAGTTGACGAGGTTTGTTTTAAAAACATCGTGATGGACGATATCATCTTCGTTGGGGAGGGGGCGCGGAGCATTTTTTATTTTACTACATCTCTTTACATAAATATTTTGTTCTACTACTATGGGCTAACCGTTCGATCAGACATAAATTTCAATGCCCTCTGTAAATGGACAGTATTACATGGCTATGCTGCCGCCTTCTGGTAGGGGCAGTAATTACAATTTGACCTACTTTAACGGCGCCGTTAAGTCTAGACTCAATCAGATGTCCATGATCTGCGACGACAGTACAGTGGAACGTTTGCCTTCAACAGAGAGACGGTAATTAACCTAATAAACCATTATTGCTGAGATTAAACTACATTCTCCATTATATTTGCACTGAATAACTCATTCACTAAACAAACATAACTCTTACAGCACAGATGAACAGATGCGTAATATTGGCTCACACATAAAATAGCACCCTCGTGAATTAGTCTACTGTTGCTAACTCATAAATCCTGCATAACATCGTCCTGTACCTACAGGACATCAGACTAACTTATTGATGCACAGCAGTGTCCGTAAACTTAGTCCAATGAGGGGAGAAAGGAAAGTGTGACAGTGTTCCACGTTAATGGTGGCTATCCGTTGTGATGTTGGCCAGCCATCACGATATCGTCCATCGGCACAACCCTAAAACTTATAATCCGCTGGTGCAACTGGCTGCTGTAAATTGGCATTGCTTGCATCATCAGTTTCTAGTTTAATGTAGAGAGCTTGCCGGATGATTAGATGAAAAGTAGGGCATTCTCCCATCAGCCATGCACCACTGACACGAAGTAGTAAGGAAATGGCTTTTCTTTGAAAATATATTCCGCTGCACACTTAATTGTACAATGATTTATACTTTACAATTATAATTGTACATAACTGTTTACTATGTACTGTAACTTGGACATTTTGACGTCTTTTCCCCACTCAGTTGTTTGAGAGATTGCAAGACGAACAACCAGGCTTTGCAGAGAAGATCATAGCAGTGAACAGTGACCTTACACAGCCAGAGCTGGATCTGAGTAAAGAGGATCAGAGCATCCTGGCTGACAACATTAACATTGTTTTCCACTGTGCCGCCACCATCCGCTTTAATGAACCACTCAAGTGAGTTGTTCAATTTCTTGCTCTAAATTTTTTCATGATTTCTTTTGAGAATATGTACAATGCCTATTTCTCTCTAACTGCACTTTAACAGGGCTCGACAGTAACTGTTGCCCTTGTCAACCAGATGAGTCAAATGGGAACCGTTTCATGGCCTCTGGTTGCCCCCTTTGGCAACCACCTGTTCAATATTTGTTTTTCACAAATCAAAACTGGAAATCTTATTTCAAAAGAAGTCAATATTTTATTTGGTTGTCTCCGTAAAGTTTAAACACTACGTTCATGTGCAACACATTTCTTGCCGTTCTGTTCACGGTAACGGCGCATGTTAAAATCTGATGCTAATATGGCACCGGTGCCCCCTATCTACTGGACGGAATAGCGACGGGGATTTCGGTGCCTCATTACGGTTACGGTTACTACTTAAATGTCTGCTCTGCTTTCTGATGCTCCAAAACAGATGTTGGAGGCAAAAGAAGCATCGCTGCATGTCAAGCTAGTAAACGCTAATAACATGTTACACTTGGCAGCAGGTAACGTTAGCCTGTTGTTAGCTACAGTAGTAACTGGATTAAACCGTTTAAAATGCTGACAGCTAAACGGTGTAAAAGTGACTGTATTTCACTGTAGAGGATTCAAACAGCGGGATGTACAACAGTCGCTAAAGCTATGAGCTAAAAGACACAAACTAGCACTGGTCACGGCTGTTGTCGGAAAAACACCGACACGAATACAGGTTGTGTTAACTTAAATCTGATCCGAATATTTATCCGATCCGTGACTCAAAACCGTGATCCAAACCGTGAGTTTTGTGATCCGTTGCACAACTATTTGAGAGGGATGTGAAATTATAATGCAAGCCATTCTCTCATTGTTTCATTATTAAAATTAATTGCTCCAAATATAGGCCGTTTAAAACATGGCAACCTTATTGTCAATTTCGGCAACCAAAAGCTGATGCCTGGTTGCCAAGCCTGGCAACCACTGTAAAAAGTTAGCGTTGAGGCCTGTTTAAGTTAACCATGTTTATCAATGTGTTTTGTTCCTGATCTTGTTAATTGGAAAATAGTTATGGTCTGTTGTGTTTTACTCCATCAAATGAATGATTAGCGGGCAGGAGACTGTAATTTATGGGTATTGCCCATTTATGGCTTTTCATCATTAAACAGTTACACAATGTACCTTTTTATAAATGAGTTTCCATGTATAACAAACAAGATCATAATCAGTAAGCTTAAGCTTCTGGTAGATGTTTTTTTCACTTTGAACAGAGCCAGGCTAGCAGTTTCTCCCAGTTTCCAGTCTTTATGCTAGGCTAACCAAATCCTAGCTCGAGACATTAGATTGGTATTCATATTATCTCACAGGTTTTGACCTCACTTGGACGCCAAAACATTCAGTTTTTAGTCCCCTATTGCTAATACATATAACTGAAGAATAAAAATGTTCACACTGTATTTGGTCAGTTCATTTCATCCACTGAATAGGTCAAACTTTATTGACTTCCTTTTTCTCCTCAGAGATGCAATGCAGCTGAATGTCCTGGCCACCCAGAAGATGTTGGCACTGGCCCACAGGATGAAGCACCTGGAGGTCTTCCTTCACGTTTCCACAGCCTATGCCAACTGTGATCGAGAGCTCATTGAGGAAATTGTATACCCTCCCCCCGTAGACTACCGCAGACTCATCGATTCTCTGGAGTAAGTTGATCAGCACCTTTTCCAACAAATGGCTTTTGCACAATCAACTGTTGTGGTGATGGTTGTTTTGGATTGCCTCGTTTATGTATACAGATGTGTGGATGGTATTTTTGGCATTAGTATACAGTAACATGGGAATATTGTTGAGGTTTTTAAGAGGATGCTTAATTTCTTTGGCTTGCTAGATGCATGAAAAGCAAGTAGGAATGTATTAAGATTGTCAGTGATACACTGAGCCTGCTAGCTTAGCCATGGCCTTAGAGTAAACGGCTGCTTAATAGCACTTATGTTGTAGAAGCGGAGTTGGATTAGTAAAACAGCAGAAGCCTACAGAGTGAGTAGATATTAGTGGATGATTCTGAGGGATTTTATACATAGTAGCGTCCAGCTTTTTAGGGAACTTTGATAGAGGTTTGCAGAGACAACATCCTGGGTTTGTCTGTTGGATTTTAAAGGTCCCATGGCATGAAAATTTCACTTTATGAGGTTGTTTAACATTGAGTTCCCCCAGCCTGCCTATGGTCCCCCAGTGGCTAGAAATGGCGATAGGTGTAAACCGAGCCCTGGGTAGCCTGCTCTGCCTTTTGAGAAAATGAAAGCTCAGATGGGCTGATCTGGAATCTTGCTCTTGCTCCCCTTTCTCTGCTTTGCTCGCCCAGAGAATTAGGCCTGCCCATTAGAGAGAGACATCATGGCTTTCAAATGAGCAAAGTGGCCGTTAGTCAAGGCCACACCCCCACCCTCCACCTTGCCCCCCCCTTGCCCCCCCCTCATCCTCAATAGCTACAGACACTGAAATGGGACATACTAAGGAAAGCTCATGTGGGACTGGCTCTAGTGGCTGTAATTCTGTAGCCTCGTGAGACCGTCCTGATCTCGCGAGCTCCAGTTTTCCACTCGCAGATCAGTCTGGCATCTTGAGGCAGAGAAAATTTGGAGCTGTTAGCCAAACAACCGGGCCAATCAGCGTTGGTTTTGAGGTGGGTTAGGTGGTGATAGACCGATGGTTTATCCAATCAGCTAACCAGTATTATCAGCCAGCGGTAGCCCTAATTCTGTTAGCCATTTCGCGAATGCTTTTTTTTTCTCTTGGATCCTTCTTTTGGAATATGGTCCGGGAACCTGAAATGGTGACTTTTATTCCTAAATTCTCGTTACACAAATGGCAAATATCCTTTACCGACATGTTGCTTGCATGCTGAGCTTACGAGCTATGCTTTGCCTGCAGCAGCAGGGGTGGGCTTGTGGTTGTATTTTCATACGCTTCGTTGATCTGATTGGTTGATTTGGCCCGTCTATCACCAACATAGGTGATAGACAGATGGTTCATCCAATCAAATAACCAGTATTCCGCCCCTTCCCAAAAGTTCTCCAACGGAAAGTTCCCAGATGGATATGCAGAGCAAATGCGAAGCAATCCATCTGGCGGAGTCAGGTTACTTTCTTGCAGGATTTCACTGAACATATCAGACAACGAGGGTGCATGCCCCTCATCTGGTGCAGAGACACTAGTCTTTTTTTTTTTTTCTGCGCTCTGATCTCCTGCGCTGGGCGCTGCTCTGTGCGCGCTCCGTCTCCATGCGGGTTCTCCACATCCATCACGGCCTGGATCATTTCTTGTGCGCCCTGCTTTATTTCCGCATCCAATTAATGGTCTTTGTAACGCGGATAAAGTACAGTCGCGATGAAGTGCAGAGGATCCAAATAGATCTCACTGAAACGTGTGCTGACAGACTCTAAGAGCCTACTTTCCATTGTTTTCACTCCGTGGTCCGTCTCAACCTCTTTGCTTAGGAGACGCTTTGCTACTTGCTTGCTTGCTACTGACACACGTGCAGGTTGCGGTTTCTGTTTGCGTCATCACAACATTTTCGGCCGTGTTGTTTCGGTTGGCCGAATATTCGGTGCAGTATAATGTCCAAGAAGAGTCTGTGGTTCAGTATCACAAATTGATGGAAATTCATGCTATCTATTTTTTGGGTTAAACTTTGCAATTCAGTTTTTTTTCTTGAAGGTTTCAGTTTACTAAAAATATTTGTCACTGCAGTTTACTAAAACCCTGCTGAAGGTAAATGGACAAACTCACCACTAGCTGGTAGAGCTACACGATTAATCATATACAAACACTGATGTAATGGAACAGTTTTCAAATTGCAAAAGCAATGCAAAACAATCTCACCAAGCATCCGGCCAAACATGCATACGTGACATATGCGTGTTAAGTGTAGATGAGAACTACTTGTTAAATGCCACGCAAGCTTTGATGCTCACACTACTGCGTGAAAATGGCAAGACTGGGTTTAAATGCAATCCACATATTTATATTACATTGTAGGAGTAGCGTAGCCCCTCTTAAATTAGCAAGTGGTAAAGGTACAGTGAAGGTTTTGGTTTGTCTATTAATACATGCTGCAGCTCCTCAAGACCCAAGTAAACTTCCTGTTAACATGCTTACGAGGCTTTGACATTTTGAGAGTGGTAGAGCCATAGTTGGTGAGCACTTCAGTTGTTTTTCATATATTAATGTTCACACCAGGTCTGTTCTCTGAATAGATTGGCAAGAAATGTTGTACAGATGCTCCTAGTTTCTAGAAGATAAATTCTAATGAGTTTGGTGATTCCCTGACCTTTTCTCTAGTGCCACCAGCAGGTCCAAGTTTTCACACCTGGAATATCAACATCTACTAAATGGATTTGCACACATGTTGTACAAATATTCATGCTGATGTTAGCATTTAGCTCAAAGCACCGCTGTGCTAAGTACAGCCACACAGAGCATTTGGCATGGATGTAAAATTTTAGTCTTCATTTCACAGGGTTGAAGACACATACTTTCTCTATTACTTTTGGTGGTTAAATGTAGCAAATATGAGACTTTTTTTATTTTATTTTTTTTTCTTCTTCTCTTTGTCCAGCTGGATGGATGAGGAGCTGGTGACTGCTCTGACACCCAAGCTGATCGGGAAGCGTCCCAACACCTACACCTACACCAAAGCCTTGGCTGAGTATATGGTGCAGCAGGAGGCTGGAGACCTCAACGTAGCCATTGTCAGGCCCTCCATAGTAGGAGCCAGCTGGAAAGAGCCCTTCCCAGTGAGTGATTTTAGGCTAGTAGTATGCATTGCTTTTTAAATTGTTCATGGCACCCAAGATTAATTGGTGTGACAGCTGGCAAGATCTCAACACCAATTACATTTCAGTTTTCTGAGAGAATCATTCAATTTTCAATCAAATCGATAGAAATACTTTTTTTATTTTGGCATTTGAAATCAAGAGCAGGAGCTGCGATTTCCCACAGTATATTTTTTTCTCTTACTACTTTGCATCTCTGACTGAAAAAGAAATGGACAGAGTAGCTAACCGGCTAATAGCATGCAGCTAAGACAGTAATGTTATCTTGCCGGTATCCTGCAGCTTGACTTTTCCAGACACCATAGCCGCTACAGGAGTCGGCGAAGAAAAAACTGAACTGAAGGAATTCTCCTGAAGTCACTGGTGTGGCAACATTTTGCCAACCCTGCGAATGAGTTATGTAAACATATGATGAAGAAAAAGCATGTGGGCTCCATGGTGCATTCATTTCACCTTAAACTAATTGTGCATTCAGTTGCACTTCGTTAATATTTTTTGGGGCATTTTAGGCCTTTATTTGTGACAGGACAGCTTACACATGAAAGGCGAAAGAGAAGGGGAATGACATGCAGCAAAGGGCCGCAGGTAGGAAACAAAACCCACGGGCACTGCGTCAAAGTCTAAGCCGCTGTATATGGGTGCGCTCTCTACCAGGTGAGCTACTGAGGCACCCGCGCTTTGTAAATTTTGAGAAATTCAAAACCCTTCTGCCATCTCATGGATCTTATTGTGGCATTGTTAACCCTGTTGAAGGGAAAAAAGTAAAATATAGCGTTTAGGGTTGCATCAATATGACCCCATGCACTGATGGTAAAAACATGTTAACGGATATAAAAATTGCTTGCTAAAGAAAAGCGAGCAGTTCCTTTATTTGAGTAACTATGACCAGCAAACTATGAACAATTGTTTATCAAAGTAATTTTGACATTTATTCCATTAGTTACTGGTCTGATGAAAATTCAAAAGCTGTCAAGTTATGATGTTCAAAGGTGATGGGCAAGAGTTATGCACAAGGGGAAACAAATGTCGATTAATGGACCCTATCATTTCAGTACTAATGTAATGCTCCTTTTCATCTGACTGCTCTTTCAGGGTTGGATTGACAACTACAATGGACCGAGTGGAATATTCATTGCAGTAAGTATTGACAAACTGTTTAGGTGGTCTACATTCAGTAATGAGAGCATGTCTGTTCTTTTTCTCTAATACTTTCTTCTTTGTCATCTATTTGACAAAAAGCTGCAACAGGAAAGTTTATGTACAAATGCAGTGGTTTTATTGGCCCAATTCTGAGACGTGTAATCTCCTGGAGCTTGAACTTCTTTAAATGATTGACCATTTACTTGAGATGCTCCATTGACACAATTTGTAGATAATAGGGACATAACAGTTCACAAACTTTCAGATTATACAGATTTTTATCAAAGCAAAGGCTTCTTTTACATAGAAATAAATGGGAATCTCATTTCTGATGCACCAACTAATCGATAAAATTGATTCTAGAAATGGTTGCCAACTATTTCATCAATTAGTTGGGTCTATATTATGACACAACACGATGCACGTTATACTCCAGTGTCTCTCCGACCTAATTTCAGATATTTACCATCGGTTTAATCTGTTGTCCTGGGCAGATCTGTGTGTTTTTATTTTTTAGATTAATTTTTTATTGTTACTAGCACCATTTATCATTCAGACATGCATAACAAATTCCACAATATGTGCCTGGTAATATCAGATGGTACACAGAACCGACAAACACAAATTGAACTAGAACTGCAAGCAGTTACGAACGGGGCCCAAGCCTCCTATGCCGCCCGCCTCCTACGCCGCCCGCCTCCGACGCCGCCAGCCTCCAACGCCGCCAGCCTCCGATGCCGGTCATCCGCGACGCCCCCGGGAGACGCGCCAGTCGCGCCCGAAGAAGCGCGAAGCTGCGCCGATGCGGGACTCGAAGCATTAAGTAGGGGGGGCACACGTCGGTGAATATCGAGAGGTTTGATGCACGAGGTCTGCGGTACTCTGCTTTTGAAAATGTAGTGGTTAACAGTTCGTCTCCATGCATGCACAGACTGCTTTTAACAATTCTCTACTATAAACAAACTTCTTAACCCCCCTGACCACAGGGGACAGCAGAGAGAAATGAGAGAGTGACTGAGAGGGTGGAGGTCCAAAAGTTATGGACGAAATTCGCCAAATTTGGTACAGCGCCTCAGAACGCCATGCCGAGCGAGCACCACAAATTTTGTGTTGATTGGCTTTTACTGTGGCAGAGATATTGCAATAGCAAATTTCCCATTGAAATGTATTGAGAAAATTGGCGGGAAAACAAATAAACGTTGCTTATAGCGCCCCCTAAAGGCCGATCTTCGCCAAATTTGGTACACAGTATCGTAGTGGAATGGTGAACAAGGATCTCAAGTCATTTGGTGATAACTTTAAATTTAACCGAGATATGATATGTGTGTCGTAGCTAACTAGGACAATTTGTTTGGTTGTCAAATTGGCATACTTCAACGTAGCAAAACGATTTCCATAACTTTTTGTCAGGTCCATCTGGAGATGCTAACTACCAGGTTTCGTGCAGATCGGTCGAACGGCCTAGGACGAGTTCGCGAAAGTTGGTTTTGCGTTGTGCGATACTGCGAAAAAACGTTTGCGCGGAAATGGGCGGGGCCTATATCAGGCAATTCAGCTTGATTCAAGGAACACGTGGATGTAAGAATTTCGAATGTGTGATGTGTATTGTGGGAGTTAATGACAAAAACCATTACAGCGCCACCTAGTGGTCCACATGTGTAATTTTTGGTAGGTGTGATCCATGGCCCATTGTTCATCTACCCTGTAAATTTGATGTTGTTCACATTAGTGTAAGTGGTGAATCTATTGGGTCCCATAGGCCACGCCCACTTTGACCCCTCGGTACTCCATTCTAGGGTTGGCCTCAGGATTGGCCCTTAATGGTAACCATCAAATTTCGTATAAATCGGATGAGCCGTTCATGAGATATAAACTTTTTGTAGTTGTAGCGCCCCCTAGTGACCAATATTCTTAAAACGCATGGGGTCTCTCCAGAGGGGCATGGCAAAGAATAATCTAAAGTTTGAGGTTGATATCTTTTATTTTGGCTGAGATATGGCAAAGTTGGTGTTTTCATAGTTAGCTACGCACATTTGTTTGTGCGTTATATGCGCAATTTTTATCGTATAATATTTCTTTCCATAACTTTCAGTCAGGTCAGTCTGGAGATGCCACGGTCCAAGTTTTGTGCAGATCGGTCGCTCGGTGTAGGAGTAGTTCGAAAAAGTAGGTTTTTGATAAATCGCGATTTTAAAGGCATAAAAGTCCAGGCGAAAATGGGCGTGGCCTATATCACGTGATTCAGTTGGATCCAGGGAACGCGTAGATGTATTGTTTTTGAATGTCGGGTGTACGTTGTGGAAGTTATAGGGCCAAACGCGTTTTTGTCTGAAAAAGCGCCACCTAGTGGTGGAAATGGGTCAATTTTTGCAACTGAGGTCCTTGCGGGGTTTGGGACCAGTCCTGAAAATGGCAACTCCCCACTATGTACGGTTTGCAAAATTACGAATCCCACTATGGCCACGCCAAGACCCGCCCTACGAAGCAGTTCCATTGGTTGGGGTTAGGCATTTCACCTCGAGTGGTTAAGGTTAGGGTTAGGGGATTGGTCAGGGGATAGGACCTGTACATGTAAGCATGGACGCCTGGCCAATAGTAGTGTGTGAACGCTATTGAAGGGCGGGTCTTGGCGTGGCCATAGTGGGATTCGTAATATCGCGTCCGGGACAAGTGGATTTTTTGTAGGACAAGTGGAAGAGAAATTTACTTGCCCCACTGGACAAGTTAAAACTCAAACAAATCAAAATGCCACTCATTTCGTCAATGTTACAGAATTGAAACAATTACATATTTTACCCGACAATCCAGGGCAGCGGGTCGGCGGGCCGCTAACGTTAGACCCAGCCCGCTGTTCAGCGCATTCTCCGAAAGCGAAGCAGCATGAAAGCACGGCGATCTAGCCGGTGTTAGCTTGCTAACTCCACCTTAACGTTACCTCCTCGCCACATCGTTCACAGAAAACAAGCTGAAAACAGAAGTCACTCGTGGCGATAGCAATGTGCTTTGTGTGGATGAAGCATTATATACGTTATTATGTGCCACTCATTCCGTTTATGTTACAGATTTTACTTTACCGATTTGAAACAAATACATTAACTAACGTTAGACCCAGCAGCAGCGGGAGAGCGGACCGCTGACGTTAGACCCAGCCCACTGTTCAGCTTCTTCTCTGTAAGCGATACAGCATGAAAGCACCGCGGAACCAGCAAGCCAGGCAGCGGTGTTAGTTAGCTAACGTTAGCATGCTAACTACGCTTTAACGTTACCCGTCCCCACATCGTTCACAGAAAACGAGCGAATAAAGCGGTCACCGTGGCGATAGAAGTGTGCTTTGTGCGGATGAAGCATGAAGTTAATTTGACTCTTGACGGCTGGCTCTCTGCCTCGTAACGTTACTAGCTGCTCCGCTACTCGTTTTGTAGCGGATTAAATATCAGGTAATAATCAACTGTAAAGTAGCTACACTTTTTAAAGGATCCTTGGTAAGTGAAATTGTAGAAAAAAAAAAAAAAAACACGTTGACACCAACATTTAGTGGCAAAATCCATTGTTAGGTCTACAAAATTATTTTAGATATAGTATAAGTCACCACTACCTCTGGTCAAAATATTGAATTAGTATCTCAATATATTGACTCAGTATCTCAGAATATAAACAAAGAATATCAAAGTAACGAGAAACTATAAAATATTGACTTAATCTCAATATATTGGCTTAGTATCGTAATATATTGACTTAGTAACTCAACATATTGGTTCAGTATCTCAATATATTGACTTAGTAACTCAGAATATTGACTAAGAATCTCAAAGCAATGAGAACATTCAAAATATTGACTTACAATCTCAATATATTGACTCAATATCTCAAAATATCTCAATTGACATAGTAACTTAGAATATTGACTAGGAATCTGAAAGTAATGAGAAACTTTAAAATATTCACTTAGAATCTCAATATATTAACTTCTGCACACCGGCGTGCAAAGTATAACTTTGTATTATGAGTCTGGAGATCCTTTTTTCTTGTTGAAGGGGAAATCTATTCTTGGGACACATTTGTTTCTACTGTTTAAACTGAATTGTATTAATTTTTATAGTGTTTGGATGCTTTCAATGGTTTCTTAAAATTCTGCATTAGCAAAACATAAACATTTTTTATAAAATGATTAATCTTTACCCGGACAAGTGACTTTTGTTCATAGACAAGTGAAACGTAAATGTACTTGTCTGAAGGACAAGTGCCTCAAAAAGTTAATGTCAAGCCCTGCTATCACGTCAGATAATATTGATGTTTTTTTGTGCCAGAACTCATGCACCTGTTCACACTCCCAGACCATATGCTGGAAAGTTCCAGTTTGTTCAAGTTGACCTAACGTACATTAGGGAGTGAGACTGGTTCTGTACAAGATTATTGAGCAATTAATGGCATTGTCAAACTTTTTCTGTCTTTGCGCCACACTGAATCTGGCTCAGTACAGCATGCATCTTGTCTATAAACAGGTGGATAAGCGCCCCATGAGTAAACTGCGCTGTTGTAGTTTAAAGCTAAATTTACTTTAGTCTCACTTGTCAGATCAAAGTGCAAGACCCCCTTTTCACAACTAAATGGCAAAATATGGATTTCATATTACCGCCTTTTGGTAAAATTGAGAATGTAATTGTTGGCATATAGCAACACCATGCGATTAGAGGTCTTTCTTTCACCGTCTCTAGGCTGGTAAGGGGATCCTGCGTACAATGAGAGCGTCGAATGATGCGGTGGCTGACCTGGTGCCTGTGGATGTGGTCATCAATGCCACGCTGGCTGCAGCTTGGTACTCTGGATCACAGGCACTCAACAGGTTTGATCATGCCTTCTCGCATGCATCTTCTGGTGAAGTTGTATTAAAATGTTGACTGTACTCTGAAAGTAAAATTCTGTTAATTTTTTTTTCTCTGGACTATTCCTTCTATTACAGGTCCAAAAACATCCTTGTTTACAACTGCACAACCGGTGGGATCAACCCATTTCACTGGGGGGAAGTTGGTAAGATGCATATTATGTTACCTAAACACGGTCTCTGTAAAAGCCACTGACAATAGCAGCTTGTATGTTTAAACGTTGTGTCTAATGACATACTGTGATTGCAATCTGATCCACTGCCTGCCACACCCAAGCCAAGAGCTCTTGAATTCTGGTTTGTAACTGGATCAACTGAGTTTTCTTAGGGAGTCCCACCCTTTTTGTTTTTGTTTTTGTTTGCACACATTGAAGGTGATTATGAACATTTCCCACAGAGGTTTAACCAATCACACTTCTTGTCTTTAAAAACTACATACAGATGATTGGTAGTCAGTCCTAAACTTGTATAAAGAAATGGAAATACAGAACTACTAGTTTGTTTGAAAATGTTATGGTTTGGAGTAAAACATGGGGTTTTTACCTTAAGGACAGTGATTTGCCCTACAAGTTGAATTTGTAAGCACTGTGGTGCAGCCATAAGTCATCTTGTTGCAATTTGGATGCTGTGAATGAAATTGAGTCACAGATAGGCCCAAGATGTATCTAAAAAAGACTATTTTAACGTTTGCATCCTTTGTCAGCCTCCAAAACTTGTGTTGTGCAGCTCTCCTGTTTTAAATTATCTTCAGGGGTTTTTTTTTTTTTTTTTTTCTTCCATTCTGGAGATATCTACCCTATCAATCTTGTACAGCAGATAGTTTGCCCAACTAAGGTTCAAAGTTAATTCTTGATAATGGCCTCAGTTGTTAACTTGAAAATAAATGTGACGATTATGATTAAAAGCTCCAGAATAGCTACTATTAGACAATGTTGGTGAAATTGTTTTGCCAAATAATTGATGCCAATAGGCATTTTAACATTCAGTATTTTCAAATGGGTAGTTTTGTATTAGATTAGCATCCTATTGCATTGCTGTTTTATTTTATCTTGTGAACTACACAACAATATTATAATATACTAACATTTGGGTTAGCTGCAGTAAATCAAGGTAACATCAGCTGATACGATGAGATGTATTTTCAATTAAATGAAAAGTTGTGACAAGATTTATTTTGCCAGCAGTCAGGCATAAAAAAAGTATAACTGCTGATTGATGACTTGTGTTGAACAACCTTCTGTTTCTTAGAGTACCATGTAATATCCACGTTCAAGAGGAACCCCCTTGAGCAGGCCTTTCGTCGGCCCAATGTTAATCTCACATCCAACCACCTAATCAATCAGTACTGGATCGCCGTGAGCCACAAGGCTCCGGCCTTCCTCTATGATCTGTACCTCAGGCTGATTGGACGAGAGCCCAGGTAACCTCATCATCGCCGACCCGGACGTGCCGCACTTGTGCTGTTTCAACGCCCAAACCCCCTCTCACACATGCAAACACACATCTCTGCTGCTTTAATCCTGTCCCTTTTCTCGTAGTGGCCTAATGTTGTATCTGCTATGCTAAGGTGTTACATGATGCTTGTGTGCAGTTTGGTTGTTGAAGAATGTATAACCCAACTGCTCTCCTTCACATACAGGGGATTACTGATGGGTTCTGCACTCTTTACATCTTGCTCTTTGCAATGTTTGTATTCTCAGTTGTGTTCCCAAAAATGTCAGCACGAAGGTCATCCCAGTCCTGCTAATAAATGGACTAAGGCGGTCTTGGTCTGAAGATTAATTTGGAAACCCAACCTGAGTGTTGGCATATTGGAAAAACCTGCTAGCTGCTGAATTGTCAGTGAAATAAACCGGGTCTGTCGCCTTCTTTAAAAAAACAAAAAAAACAAAAAAGAATCCAGATACTTAATCTGCAGCCCTTCTGATGTCATACTGTTATGACTAGCAGTGGTCAATCCATTAGAGGGTCTGCGTCTTGCCTAGTATCAATTGGAGGAGGAAACGCACATCCTCCATCTCATCCTCTTGTGTCCTCCATGTCCTGTCATATGTGTATCTCTCTCCTACAGAGTACTGTATAAACATGACCTTCAAGACCAATCCCTTAGAGCAGGCCTTCAGAAGGCCCAATGTCAATCTGCGCTCCAATTCCTTTACTAATCAGTACTGGACCACTGTCAGCCACACGCTGCCAGCCCTGATCTATGACGGCTATCTCAGGCTGACAGGCTCCAAGCCCCGGTAAGGTTGCAACTGCCCACTGCACTTCCCTCCTTCCTGCCAGTCAGCCTCCACCTTTCCCACAAACGCACCCTCGCCATACGGTCTTTTATTTTTTTTATTTCTTCTCACTAGCCACAGGTTATGTGGGATGGTGGGAACAGGGAAGGGTCTTGGGCAGAAGAAACAAAGTTTGCTGTGTCTGTACTTCAACTGGACTTTTGTTAGTGTAGGGTGTCATGACAACAATATTTGGCTACTATTGGAGCATGTTTTCAGCTTTGCTCTGTTTTTGAGAATGTGTGCTTTTTTCTTTTTTTTTTTTTTTTTTTTTTTTTTTTATTCAAAGACTTCCTGTTTGTGAACAAGCCATGCTGTTAACATAACATCAATTGTTTGCCCCCCCACTTCTCACCCAATCATGGAAAATCCTGAAGCACCATGGGACTTATTTGGTTGTTATTTAAAAAAAAAAGAAGTTAATGATACAACCCCAAAGCATGTTATTTGATAGCTACATTTGTGTTCTCTTTACAACAAGCTATAGGTATTTCAGACTTTAAACCCAATGCCATGCCAACAATTCCCAGACGATGCATCTTTATCGATTGACTGACCGTTTGGCTGTCTGAAATAATTTGGCTTAGTAGCTAATTCACATTCTAGGGGTGTGATTGATTTGATTGGGTATGTCACCAGCTGTAATGTAAGTAACTATCTCTGCCTCTTTGTGCTGATCAACATGCATGCCATTTCCTTTGAATCATTCGCAGGAGGAACCGGAGTCATCTCAATCTGCCTCGATTAGTGTAAATGTTTAAAATGACCTAAATAGAACAGGCCTATCAATGGATTTAAGCCTTTTTTCATTCATAACAACTATGTAATTTTTTAAATGTTAACTATTTAGAAGTTTAAAATTCACTAAATTACAAAGTGCAGTTTGAAGACTCTGAAACCCTCCTATAACCCTCACTAATAATGGGCACTGCGGTTTTTACATTCCCACCACCATTTCTCACCCCAGCACTCACCACAACACTGGTTACTAGTTGTGAATGATCATGTGGTCCCCTAAATCTGAACTAACCCAGAAATGAAGTATGTTAACTGGATTCACTTGTGTGAGCAGGAGGGCAATATTGTATACATGGGACGTCTGCTTCCCTGCGACAAAGCAAATTAATTTTGTTGCGTTTGAATCATTTTGGGTAGAATATTGAATCGGTCTCGTCTAAATTTTTAGGTCCATTTGACAGTGCATGTCTGTCCTTCTGGCCTGCACACAGGCTAAATCCAGTTAGTCTTCAACTGAGTTTTATCAGTCACTGTCCTCAATAGAAGACTCACAGACCTAACTAATTGCAGTGCTGTGACAATTTCTAAAGTTAATCATATAAAAAAAAAAAAAAAATCTGAACCACTTCTGTAAAATGTTTTCGGTGTGTACTTGTTAATTTTTAATGATACAATTCTAAAACTGGAGTACAAAAGTGTGAACACCCTCTAATGTTAAAGCTTAGCGTAACATGTCATGCTACTGAAATTTCATATTCAATGAAAACTATTTCAAATTTGATTTTGTTGATCTCCAGATAAACCCTTCAATCAATGGAATAGATTAACTAAAATCTGCTTAATTAAATTGTAATTTGAAAGTCACGGTGGCATATAATGCAAAACCTCTAGTGACTTTTTTGGAACTATTTATGCACATCTCTTACAGTGTTGAATGATTGATGTTGAGACTAAATTAGAACTTGCCCTGAAAGCTTTGCTATAAAAGCATTTTTGTGTTTACTCTTTGAGGTTTATCCCTCTAGTTAAAGTATTTAACTTCTGTCTCTGCTCTCCCCTCCCAACAAAATGATACCCTGTCCTGCTCTTCATCCATTGATCCTCCTCTTACTCTGAACTTTATCACACTCAATTCCTCCCATATACTCTGCCAACCCCTTCCTCTCTGTCCAACCATCCTCACTTTATCCCACCACCTCTTCTCTATTTACCTTGCCACACTCTTATGATACTCTTACTGTGTCATTCCTCTGTTTTGCAACTCTTCTGCATTGTCACTCTTATGTTGTGCCAATCTTGCCAACCTTCCTCTGGCCTACGCTGCCATCACCTTTCATCCATTCCAATTTTCTTCTTTTTCTTCGCCCACCTTATTGCTGCTTTTTTTTTTTTTTTTTTCTTCTTCAAATTTTTCTTTCACCACTCATAGGATGATGAAGACAATCACACGCCTCCACAAAGCCATGATGGTCCTGGAGTATTTCACCAGTCACTCCTGGGTGTGGAACAATGACAACGTAGGCATGCTGATTGCCCAGATGAGCCCCGAGGATAAGAAGGTATGGAGGACACAAATACCAGTGATCTTGTTGTATGGAAAAAAGAAATTTGGTATTCCTCCCATCATTCGCGGTTTGTCTTTTCGTTGCCCATGTCCACCACACAACAGACATGTATACACTGAGGAGATGGCAGACAGATTTACCACTCTGCTGGGTTGCTGTCTGATAGTAGGCTGGCTACAATAGTGAGTCATTCATTTACAGTGACGTCAATTTGAAGTGAACAGAGATGTTTTTCATAATAACTGTCTGAAGGAATCTGCATTTGTGGAGGGCATGTTGGTGGATGGAAAGTGAGAGCCTTTTACTTTGTCCTCTTGACACATTAGAGCTTTTGTTCTGGTACTATGAGACGTTGTCAGTTGTTCTCTTGACCAAAGCATATCTGATGACAAAATAATCGAATACTATACTGGTAAGTATAGAATAGTGTTTTCAAGTTTATCATTTTTAAAATGGTTCTTGAAATTGGTTAATTATGTAGTGCCTTTTTCCCATCAAAAAGCTACAGGCTGTTTGGGGATTCAGAACCTTTATTTCCCTGAGTACTGACTGAAAGGCTGCCAACAGTAACTCCACCTCACTGTTCCCTGATCCACCTCACTTATCCAACAAGGCATGTGCCACAGGGCCTTCATCTCTCAGCCAATGATCATGTTTTATTCTCCCCTCATAGTGGAAAGCACTACTAGGGGTCAAATTGGGCCAAAGCCCACCGGAGCTCAGTGTTGGCTCCTCGCTGTGATAACTTATTGTTTGTGTTGTTATTGGCATGCTACCTTGGCATTTAGCATATATATGCTAATGTGGCATATATTGTGCCTGTAGACACTTGTTGACCTGCATTTTCTTATTTCAAGTTTAAATAGTTTGTATATTTAGATTAATATTGATTTGTAGTGTTCTATTTACTGTTTCAACTTGAATCTTTTTGTAAGTAAAATGTATTTATAGAGTGCTTTTCACAGACAAAACATACAAGATGATGCATATATTGAAACGGTACAAATTTACAAAAATATTGTTTACGTTGTCAATGCCTATTTATACCCGCCATAAAAGTCACCAAATCAATATTAAGTTACATTTCACAATAAAGCATGTCATTGTTGAAGACTGTACTTGTCAATTGCTGGAAAGTTGGCATTTTAAAATTGATTGAAAATGCTTCGGTTTTATTTCTGTAGGTGTTTAATTTTGATGTGCGTCAGCTGCACTGGGCGGAGTACATGGAAAGCTACTGTATGGGCACCAAGAAATACGTCCTCAATGAAGAGCTGTCGGGCCTGCCTGCTGCACGCAAACACCTCAACAAGTAAGAGTGCAACCAAATCAGCAATTCTGCCAACACTACAGACACTAACAAATTCTGTACGTGATAAGCTCTTATAGACTGCTGCCATTCTCTGTAGAGAGTAGTCATCTAGGTCACCATACAGTGGATAAGTCTCTACTGTACCCAAAAGAAACTGTCACATACATACAATGTAATGAAATTCAATCTCTGCATTTAATCCATCCTAAGCATTAGGAGCAGTGGGCATGTACACATACTGTGCCCCGGGGAAATATATTACTTTAGTTCATCCCTCCATTGTGTGTGTGTGTGTGTGTGTGTGTGTGTGTGTGTGTGTGTGTCTTCCTTCAGCCTAATTGTTCAGATTATCATTCTGAGTGGATAGTACAGTCGGAGTGGCAGTAATCCCACTTTAAACAAAGCTCATGTGAATAATTCAACATGCACAAACTGGCAAGGAATTAGAAAGGGCATGAATTAAAAATGATGCATCTGAATAAAGAAAACTGTTCAGAATGAAACGGTCTTACACTAATGGACCAACAAATTGTAATCGTTTTTTATTTTAATAAGTCTATTTTTATTTCATTTACTTAAAAGTAATTGTGTTTTCCCCAGGCTGAGGAACATCCGCTATACCTTCAACACCATCCTGGTGGTGTTCATCTGGCGTGTCTTCATTGCCCGATCCCTGATGGCCAGAAACATCTGGTACTTTGTGGTGAGCCTCTGCTTCAAATTCCTCTCCTATTTCAGAGCTTCCTCCACCATGAGATAATAAGCCTTGGACAGGGTTGCGGGTGGGGAGGCAAAGGGGCGACGAAATGAAGAAACCCTGGCTGTGACGTTTAGAGGTTCCTGAGCTCAAAGCCCTTAAAATGTTACCATGCTGTCTGTCTCTGGCCCTGTGTTTCCCCTGACACTCAAGGATTTAATGGAACCGTTAAACCCATGAACACCGACAGAGCTACTGGACAAGCCTGGAGAGTCCACAGCAGTCTAAATGTTGCATATCTCAGATCCATCTAACCTGATCTCTAGCATTTCACAAAACCGACGGCATGGATTCATCTCACAATGAACAATGCTTAGACTCCCAGCACTTGGACTTGTTAAAGAAGCAGGGCCCCACACCCTTATTATGTTCCAGGGCGCCCAAACCTGCTCCATCTCGTCTGTCTGCTTGCCTGACTGCCTGCCTGCAAAACAAAGCTATGTATTGGATGATGCTCTGCAGCACAAATCTTTAGCTGGTTTTGAGTCAGTCCAGGCTTCCTCTTATGTGATCTTTCATTGAAGAATGACTACTCAACTGCTATGTAAGTTATTTTTCACCTGAAAACATAACTCAACACTCTTTTGTTTTCCTTGTTTGTTTTTTCCTCCCTTGAGGTTTGTGTGGTTCTTGTGAATTTTCTGCTACTTAAGGCCTATTGAAATGTTTTAAAAGCCTGTTACAAAATGTATTATACACAGGATTACGGTTTTCATATGACGGCAGTTTTACAGCAGATACTCCAGCCTGAGCCGGTTTTGCACATTTAGTTGGCAGCAGTTGAAGAATGATTCTCTCAGTTGAGTCTTGTTCAGGGACAGGCTAGCCTAGATATCCTGTTCAAACTGTCTTCCCTTCAAACCCCACCCCCAAGACCAAAGCCATTTCAACCAGTTAGACAGTTGACATTGGCGGTCTTTTACTTTTCCTGCTTGAACACTCAACAGCAATGCACTCCTGTATGTCCCCAGTGAACTGCACTGGCTAGTTCCCTAATTACGACCAAGCACAATGTAGATTGTAACAAGATGGCTTTATCCAGTGCCTACAAATTGATTGTTCTTGCATCAGCAGATCTTGCAAATCAAGCTTCTTCTACAGGTTCCTTTTTTCTTTTTTTTGGGTCATGTCATTTGTGTCATTTGGTCTCGAGCTGTTTTTGCCAAAAACCTCTTGGCTAACAGCCTCATAGCTCAGTAGAGGATACAGGTGGAGTTGAGAGGAGAAATGGTGTCACCTTTTGGTTTATTTTTCTCCATTATGCTTGCGCATTTAAACTTTTAGTACTGGTTTACATTTAGCTAATATACAATGTCATGACTTTTATTCATTGGTCTGCTAGTACACTACTTTTCAGGTAGCTCCAACTGTAGCCCACCATCTTTTTGAATGGTTTGTTACTTTAGTGTTTTCCTCTTTAGTAATTCTTCTGGGTCATTTGTTTGTCATGTTACTGGTTCATTTTACCATCTTAGTTGCTTCTGTAAATATATGTAGGATTTGTCACGTGTTCATGCTGTTTACAACCGGTGGTTAAACTCTTGGACCATTCTGTTGCCTTCATCATTCTGTCTTGTTACATAAGAAATGTGTATTTTATACAAGAAATGTTTGCTTGTTAAAGAATTGACAACATGAGCTAAGACTACTTACTTTTTTTTTTTTTTTTTTTTTTTTTTTTTTTTTTTTTTTTGCATGAATTTCTCTGGGTTTTCATAGCAATTAATCCTCCTTGCCATATAAATCTTTAATTAACATACATGAGGTTTACCTGTACGCATTTGTCTTGTCTGTTACCTATTTCTCAAGCACACTACAATGTTTGAAAGCAGCGTTTGACGATGTGCTCATCTTTGGTCGTGCTTGCATGTGTCTTAGGCCATAGACGCTTTAAACACCTACATGTACGTCTAGTAGTGAATGTCCTGGATTACAAATGTTTAAGCTTCAATGGTGTGTGTATTGATCACCTGCATCAAAGTAGTGTGTTTTTTTTTGTTTGTTTTTTACTTTTCTGGTTTTTTGTTTTCATGGCTCAAAGATTGTTGCTCCTATTTTACATGGCCAACACAACATGGATCCATATGCTTAAGCTGTATTAGTATACAATTGTTTTTTCTTCTGAGGTTGATTGCATTAAGACTTGTTACAGTGTAATGTTCATTTTTCAACGTGTTCATGTGGTTCTCTAGGTGACAATTTTTTCATTGCTTCTGCTTTAAGCATGATGAGCATAGGTTACGGTGTTCTTTCAGGAGGAAAAGGAGTTTTTGCCACAGGCATTGTCAATGTGAAAAAAAAAAAAAAAAAAAAAATCAATGGGTGCCTTTGTTTGTAAACCAAAAAATAAGGAATAAACGGTTTAATCCTGATTACGACATTTGATTTGTCTTGACTCTGACATTTGATTTCTCTCTACTAGTTTGAGTAGAACAGTCACTATCTAAGACAGTTCAACAAAATAATTCATTAGTCTGAATCTGTCGAGCTGACCGGATTCCTGTGGTAGCGTAACAGATGTCCTATACTTCACACACTACCTGGAAGCCAGACCAAAATAAAAGCCATTGAACAGCTCCCCAAGATTAAATGCTGTCTTTTTAATGTGTATGAATTGACATGTCGTCCTCCTTTTTATATACATTTTTAAATGGGTCAATTTAAAACTTCTTGGCAGTGTTACGCTTATTTCCCCAGGACAATTATCCGTGACATGGTAACCTTTTTTACCTTTGCACGTTTTTGTATTTGGTTACAAGTCTAAAACTTTGAGTGGGGTTGGCTGTAGATCCTTATCACATAAAAGCTATGAAAGATCAGTTGGTGTGTATATACAGGGGCCGGTAGCATGATTACTGTTCACATAAATGCTGTTGTTTCTGATCAGTTGCCCTCACTTGACTCTTGTTGCTAAGCAAACTTGACACTGGAGATTGTGTCTGGGTATTGTTTCACACTTGGGTTTTTTTTTTTTTTTTTTTTTTACTGCAAGTGAGGTTAAGGACAGCAGCAATCAAACCTCATTTGAGAGAACAAGAGATTCCTACTTAATTGTTTATCATTGCATTTGTTCTTTATAAATGCATTCAAATCTCAGCTCTTGGAAAATAAATTGTAGAAACAGGTTAAGAAGAAAAATAAACTAAATTTGACAAATAAACCAGTAGCATTCATTCATATAGTGCAGTGTCTGTTCAAAACTTCTGTTCAAATAAATCATTCGAGACAAATGCTACAATCTCTAAAATGTAAACGTAGCTGAGCAAAACTGTCCTTGGCTTCTCCACTGTGCAATCTGCACGAGTAGGAGTGTAACTTTATCGATAATTTCAGAAGCTAAAAGTTTAGGTCTCTCCCAAGTTTATAACTACAGCTTTTAGTTTTGCTCTGTCCCACGATATTTACGGCAGTTAAGTTACAGAAAAGAGTACAAACAATATTTATTAATTTAACTTATTTTTTAAAAGTGTTGTAGTACAACTAGCAGGAAACAAGTTATAATTGAGGTAAGTTTGGAGACACTACCTTATTTAATCATTAAATTAATAAATATTTTTGTTGTATCTCTTTTCGGTGTTGTAATTTGTAGACGTCCCTAAGCACTCGTCTTACTGCCGGTAGCAGTAGCAGCAGAGAGCAGAAGGCAGCAAGCAGTGTTGTTTAAATAAACTCCTGGTGTACTTACAAACTTTCCAATCCATTGTTTTATGAGTACATAACCTATGTGTACTAGTGTAGAAGTTTGGTATCATTTTGGGCATTATTAGTGGGGTAATGTACAAGATACACTCTTGGATCCATCTCCACTTGTACATCACTACATTATATATACTTCTCCACTACAACTTACTATTTCAAAGGTAAATATTGTACTTTATTAATCTATTATCGATATTTTCCAAGCAACTGTAGCTGCCATGTTTCGTGGGACCCATATGAGCATGGTCTCCATGGGAACGCAGCCGGCGAATCTGAGTAAAACAACTTTTGAAAGTTCCTTCCCGAGGCTATTTTGCAAAGGCACAGTTGCTCCGTCCAGCACTTAGCGCCGCCCATGACAATTGTGATTGGTTGAAAGACATGCCAATGAGCCACAGCATGTTTTTCTTCCATCCCGGAATGCTGTGTGGACTAGCCAGACCCTCCTTTGCAGCGCTGTGGGGGAAGGTCTGGCAAAGCGAGACTACATCTAAAGTAAAAGGAAAAATGATAGAGACCCCCTGAACAAGAGTTCTACTTCGCTGTGAAGTCAAATCTCAGATGCATTGAAGGTTTCAGTATAATATTGACTTAGTATGACTTTCCAAGTCAAATGCCTTACGTACCAAGTATTTTTTTATTTATTATGCCTTTTCATGTTTTTTTCTCTACTTGGCAAAAACAGGCTTCCATACTCTCAGGACCAGTAAGCCCACCTGGCTTAATTTTAAAAAGCAACTCATCCTGGAACATCACTTTGATTTGACAGTCAATACGACTACATGGGGGAACTAATTCCATGTAATAGACTAAACGCTTAATGTCAACCAACAGGTTGGTTTTAGTTTTAATTTTTTTTATCTCACTCTTGGCTTTTTTATGACGCACACAGCATTGTCTTTGAAAGTCTCAAACTCACACTTTTTTGCCATTTTTCCTGCTCAAACTAATTACCTTACAATGGAGTGCACTAATGAATTGCTTTTGCTGCTTCTGGCTTTACATAAATAATTCACAGACATGAAATGCCTTCAAAACTCTCTAATCCTCTGAAGTGAAGCTAGAGACAAATGCTCTGAGACTGATGTGTGAGGGAAGAACTATCTGAATACAATTTATAGTTCTCTTGTGAAGCTTTACAGGGACAGAAAAACTAAAAGACAATAGGCAGTTACTCATGACTGAATGATTTGTTGACAGCGGGGCTCTCTTGATGTTGCTATTCAATATGTGGGTCATGAGATGCTGAAAACAGGCCTACAGTGATAGGAGCCCTTAGTATTTTATGATCTCCTCTGCAACACCCAGCAACAGCCGCATGGCAACTGCGGCCCAGCAACCATGCCAAGCTCTGAGTCACAACTGGCCCTGCATACACAGGGGCTTACTGGGCTTAGAATGGGAACCCAGAGGCAGAAAACACACACTCCCACATGCTCTCGCTGAACTTTTGTACTATATCTGTTAATGAATCTTAATGAGAAGGCTTTTCAGCAGTAGGAAGTAGCCCAATAATTTCGGTTTGGTTTTCATATGGTAATGTAAACCATTACTTTACCTGGAAATCCCAGACAGCAAGTAATGACGGCACATCCACTAATGGTGTGCAATACTACAAAATTTGGTATTGATCCAATACCAAGTAAATACAGGGCCAGTATCGCCGATAGCGATACTTTTTAATAATTACGGTGGATGCATCATCAAATTGCTAAATCTGAATGAATTTTCATGACCTGTAAGTGGATTTTTTCCTTTGGATTATTGGTAACACTTTACAATAAGGGAACATCAATTAGCATTACTTAATGCATTAATAAGTATTAATTAAAGTGATGGTTTGGAGTAATTTCACCCTAGGGTCTGTCGTGGAAGTTTCCTTTGCAGCAGTCAGAGTTTAGTAAATTGAAACAAATAAGACCGACTGAGACTAAAACCAAGTTGGGTTTTTGTATTTTATTAAAAACATATATATATATTTGCAAATATAGGAGCAACATGATTTCACAAAAGGCCGCAGCCCAGTGTGGAGTCAGTTTGTCAAATGAGTGATTAGAACACTAGGCTTTTATGCATCTTCAGAGTGACAGCACACACTCACTTGGATTATGACGCTACAATTTTGACAGGCAATCTGATACACATGAAGACAATCAAGAAATACAAGAGACATCTTGGAGCCATCTCACCTCCTCCTCCCTGTACGACTGTCATCCCCCCAGTTACAGCTAAACTGGCATGGGAAAACATGAGAAAGTTTTAGGGTGACCTTGTCCCCCCTATCTGTTCAGACAAACAGTGCTCACATTTTGTTCCAGATTGCATGTCTCACAAAGTTAGAGAAAAAATCTATATGTGGGAAATGAGATAGACTCTTTCAGCATTTGTGAGAGAATTAAAGCAGAAATGAAACATAAAAATATAAGGCATTATGCTTAAATGTAATTTTTCAACCTAATCACAATACACAAATTACTTTAATGATTATATCTATTTTTGCCAGTGGCGTTTTCCATGTTCTTCAATTGTCAGAGGTTGCTAGCACTTGACAAATCGTTGGAAACAATCTTTACCATTGTTTTTGTTTGTGTGTGTGTGTGTGTGTGTGTGTGTGTGTGTGTGTGTGTGTGTGTGTGTGTGTGTAGTCCCCTTCTTGGCTGTTTTGAGCCTCTGTAAGAAGGAGCATTTAAACACACTGCTTTTCAAAGTTTGATCTATGTCATCATTGATTCAAAAATATTCCTACATTGGGGTTAGTCAATTAAACAAGGTTCATACAGATAGTTATAGTAAACATTTTCTGTTACCACCAATATTCCATTAAAAATATGTACTTAAGTTACAAAAAAACAGCAATATCGAAAAGTACTCACATTTTTTGAAACTGGAAACAATCAAAGCTGTTTTTCTATCAATCAATTAATTGATTTAGCAACTAATCATTTCAGTTGGACTTGTAGGCCTATATATTTGTCGGGCAGTTTGATGACAATAAAACATATTTCAAAAACATGTTTTGTGTACAAAAATCCTAATTCTTTTTAACCCAAATATGTCAGATTACAAATAGCATCTGTAAGCATTTGACAAAATTGGCATTGAAATCCAAATTAGTTATTCCTAAAAATGACATAATTTGTCTTTGAAATCAAAAACCAACTGTTTGTTTATCACCTATATGACATAAGAAAGATTTTATTTAGCCCCTAGTGGGGAAATTCCCTCAGATAAAAGCAAGAAGTATGTCAAATATAATTGACTTCCGATTGAAAGTAACTGTTAAATTTAACTCCTATACAATCCATCAATAGGAAACCTATTATCCTAATTCAAAAGTACTTTTAGCTCTCTGGTACCAGCAGGAACTGGCCTGAAAGGCAACTTCTTGTTTTTTCTAAACTTTTAGGCATTTGAGTCAATTCAAGTTTTTTATGTTGGTGTTCTGAAAGCTCAGAGACAAAAGGTCTCTTGGCAGACTCCTCCTCGCTGGACACGCCTGCTGTAACCTGAGCCAGTCTCTCATAGACAGGCATCCAGTGCGCTTCTCTCTAAAGCTCTTGTTTCCCTCTAAGCTTTTCCTGACTGAATTGTTATCCCTTCTATTTATAAAGTATACTAGTGTATTATATATTATTATCTTTATGGTATAAAAGTATTATCTTTAACTTATATTATATTTTACTTTTCGTGTAAACATATAAATATGAGAGTAAATATTAAATGAATATGTGTATACCATTGTCTCAGTACATTACTCATAATGTACATCATTAAGCAGTCACATCAACATTAAACATTTTCATTTAGACATTTAGTCTTAATCATATCTCCAAGTTGTTGATACATTTAATAATCATGGTTTCAAAACCCATCTCAGCACTTACACAAACCTTACACAACTTACACAGGTCACCAGGAAAGATGCAGCAACTGCAAAAGTCTAGAAAAATACATATTAAGGTATTCCCCTTTTCAAACCAGGTTTCTAGGAAGTCTTTGAATGGATGATTTATGCCTGTATTTACCCGAAAATAGTTTACGGATGTTTTATGTCAGACTTTACCTAAAGCCAAAGTTATTTCTATCAACTTTTCATCAATCCACTTCAGATTCGAACAACGAAACGTACTTTAAATAAACAAAACACAATACTTGTCTTAAAAGTAAAAATAAGTACTTCTAATTATCTTCTCCTAATAATGTGTGTATTTTCAGAATGTGAGTCTGTGTGCTACTTAACTTCACAGTGCGTCAGATGTGTCAGAGCAGAACGGTCTCTCGCTCCCCCCCTCCTTCTCTCAGTCCGTCTGCTGGTCCGTACCTCCAGACAGTTTTTACTGGTCCTGCAGCTGGAGGGGGAGTGAGATGGACGCGACTGACACAAATGAGACGCCGTGTGGCACAAAACAAAACTCCAAAAAGCATTATTTGTTCTTTTATCAATATTATCACTTGGAAAAGTGTCTACTTATTTTAATGAATATCAATAATTATAAAACTGCATTTCTTTCCCTCATGCTGGTTTAATTCTATAAAATCCATACAAATTGTGCTAAAAAGGAAACACTGCTTTTGTAATTGTTCTCTTTTAGATTACTTTAAGGGTTGTGTTTCAGTAAATAGTGAAAGTGAAGAAAAAACAAAACTAAATTTTCTTTAGAATAGTTTTTAAATTAAAAAAATTATGTGAACACCCCATTCATTAAACACCCTATTTATTATTGCTACTATATCCCTTCTATTTGAGGCATGACAAGCTCATGACTCAAAAAACGCAGCACATATAAATAATCTGTTCAGTGGTTTAGCCATTAACACTGTCCTGTGTTACACCGTAAAACCTGTATAAAAGCAACACAAAATTCAATAAATCATTTCTTTTAAAAGAAAACCATTCACCAAAGTCTTTTCAACGTCAACATCAATTAATTTAGTTTTAACCTATTTGTGATATAGCAAATCAAAATACAAACAAAGTCTTTAGTGCAGTTTTTACTGAAAAAAACTCACTAGAGTACAATATTAAATTAACTGTTTTTAGGCTGAAATCTTATATCAACCTGTATTGGTTTCAATATAACCAATAAACTAATACGAATTAAACAAATATATGTTGTTTATTTTCTTTTTATCTTTAGTTTGCAACCCAAAGTTATACTAACCGCTGTCTGGTAGTTCTAAAAATCATTATGAATTAAAGTTTTTAGGCCTATAGAACAAACCTTAGTACTTCCAATTTGACCTCTATTTATCCAATTTGTTACCTGATATGGGAAACATATCACATTCTTATAATTTATGACAAACTATATCAAAATCATTGCTGAACCATTTACTGTACATGCACAACTCCTGTTTTTCTCTTATCTCTGAGTGTGTGTGTTGCTATGGCCTTGCTGCTCTGTAAGCTTAGTTTACAGTGAGGGTTAACCAATCACCTCACTGAGTGTCTCTGCTGCTCTCATCGTAGTTGTTAGCATGTCATCAGAAATTTGTGCCTTTTGCAGTGAGACACAATACGTTACCATTTGGTCCTCACAATGGTGTGTCTGGTGGGTGTCCTCTTTACCCAAGTCCAATGTGTGGAGGTGCTGTAAACAAAAATCTCAAAAGGTTGACAGGTTAAGTCGCTTGCGCGTGCACATTCTATACCTCAGTACAATAAGCAGAGCTTTTGTCAAATGTAGGCATGTTGCATTTTGAATGCAAACCACTATACTTGAGATTTTGGTAGGAATTCTCCATTTTGGAATTATTTCAGTGAGTAGGGCTTTGGCTCCTACACAGCCTGACAGTAGTCTTGATCCAAAAAGAAATCATTTGTGAACAAATGTTGCTTCACCATTGTGAAACAACTGTTTTTCCCTCAATTGTATTTCCATAATCCTAATCATACTTTTTACACCTGGTTTTAACCCATGTGTCAACTTTGCAAAATTTAGGAAAGAAAAAGCTGGATAGCTTTCTGTTAGGAAGAATGAGCTCTACTGCTTGTACTGAGAGATGAGATGGCAGAGGTCCAGTTCTCTCTGTCAACTGGTGTGCGGAGAAAATCAGGGTTAAAATACAGTGCATCTGTTAGAGTGACATTTTGCAATATAACAGAGTAGTAATATCTAACGTACCAGGCCACAGATAAATAGAGTTTTTCATTCTGTTCCCCCAAAATGTGTGACGCAGAATGTGGAAAAGGGCGTATTTAATGCTTCGAGTGGCAGAATCAACTTTAGCAGAGAAATTTGCAACCGGACGGAGTTTTGTCGCCGTGGTGTTGCAGCAACACAGTGTCACAAAGCTCTTGTGCTTATCAACGGTCTGCATAAACTGTTTTTAGGGATCTGGCAGTCCGAGCGTCAGGGAAGACTGCAGAGCCAGTTTCATATTTACGAACGCTTCATTAGCTTCGGCAGGAAAAAGTCTTACAGTGACATCAGGAACATTTACAGACATTTTAAGTGACAGGCTCAAGTAAAAATCCTATTCGTTAACACTAAACTGAAAAAGCTGCTATTCTGTTCATTTTAAATGAAAACAGCACTGTACCAAAAAAAAAATTTCTTGAGGAAGAAAAAAGCAGATGCAGCCTTGAGATATGTAGAAAAAACACAAGCTGGGCACTAAAAAAAACTATATTGGTTGTCAGTCAAGCTACAACACAGTCCATATCAGTCCAAATCAGATGTAAGATCATTATGTCTCTAAAGAACCGTTTTGAGCATTCTTCATCAGGCCCTGTATTAACATGAGCTGTGTAATGCAAGTTGTCAGGTTTCATACAGTCAGAGGCAGGGCTGATTACAGACGCTGCCTCAGTGAGGTCATTTTAGCCACACTGTAATTAAAAAATGTTGTTATGTCAGATGCATCATTATGAGAAATTCTCAAACCATCAGGTGTGAGGTTAAACCAATGTTAAAAGTGCACATTAAATCACTACCTAAGCAAAATAAGTGGACATAAATCAGACCCCAAAAACCTGCAGCCCAAATTGACCAAATAGAATGACCACTGACCTTCAGTGTCAAATCTTTAGCTCTAATAATCAACTTATGTGAGTGGAACCCCTTTAACTTTACACTCAGTAGTAGACATTTTCTTGTAGGTTTCAGAAGATAACATACTATAATGGTTTAACTGATTATATTCTTTTTCGGAACTTTCTAACCTATCCAATTGTCCCTAATAGCAAAAACAAAAACAGTGTATCCGTGCAAAGCATTTCTTCATTGCATGAAGCAAGTGTGTGTGTGTCAGCACTACCTTACTCATCAGCTTTTAGACTCAGTCAAACAGAGGGACAATTGTTGTTCTCTGTCTGAGGTGTTTTTTGTTTTTTCTTCGGGCAGTTACATACCCAATGTCCAAAGTCCTTGCAGTACCAACACTGGTCTGGTTTGTTGGGCTGATCATTTTGCCCACGGTACCCGCCTCGGCCTCTTCTGGCTCGACCACGTCCTTCGTGGGAGCGGCCTTTTTCGGGTCCGCACTCCATATGTTGCCCACCAGCCTGTTGTAACATGAGAAACGCTTCAAACATGGTTTTCTCACGTACTCGTTGGTCTTTCCAACCGATGCAGAGAGTTGAGTCTGTGTCCTCTTCGTCCCTCCGTTTTTCCAACTTGTCTTTCTGTTTTTTCAGAGAAAGCTCAGAACATGGGCTTTGGTTAGAACTGATAAGGTGGTTATTGGTGTATGTGTGTTTTTGCAATCTTTCCCTGAATCATACCTTTAGTTTTTCCTGTACTCAGTAGCTTTAAATCCTCTTAATTTTGTCTTTTTCATTAGTTTTTTCTCTTGTTCCTCTAAATTCCTGTTTGAATATTTTCAATTTACCCGAATTTAAAGGAAAACCCAAATATTTTCGACCAATACGGCAGACAATCCAAACTTTTGAGCCGTATTTTCGCACCATGTCATCCACCACGGTTCCCCTAGGGATGTGTGACCCGGATCAACCCGATCCGTTACCCATTTTACTGGGAAGAAGTACTTCTATCCTACTTACAATCGTCACTGTAAGGCCAGGTTTTTATCTTATTTCGGAATTTTGGAAAAACAGTTTCTGAAAAACTGTTTATTAGATTTACTTCAATTCAATTCAATTCAATTCAATTTTATTTATAGTATCAAATCATAACAAGAGTTATCTCGAGACACTTTACAGATAGAGTAGGTCCAGACCACACTCTATAATTTACAAAGCCCCAACAATTCCAACAATTACAGTAATTCCCTCAAGAGCAAGCAGTGCGACAGTGGCAAGGAAAAACTCCCTCTTGGGAAGAAACCTCGGACAGACCCAGGCTCTTGGTAGGCGGTGTCTGACGGGCCGGTTGGGGGTGTGATGAACAGTGGCAATAATAGTCACATTAATAATGGAACAGTGACTGGATGTAGCGGGAAGCTGCAGGGTTCAGCCGGAAGAAGCATGACATTGCAGGGCACCGCTGAGCTCGGCAGGGAGTGCAGCAGGACCACGGCGACAGCTGGAACCAGGATCTTGGTGCCAACGTTCTCCAAGGAAATACGCTGGGGAAAAACATAAGGACTCGGGAGTAAACTCCCCGGAAGCTAGGATTAGTAACAAGCATTTCTGGGACTGGATACACACAAATAGTAATAGTAAAAGTAATAGAAAGGGAGAGGAGAGAGCAGCTCAGTGTGTCAAAGGAAGGAAGGAAGTCCCCCGGCAGGCTAGAACTATAACAGCGTAACTATAACAGCGTAACTAAGAGAGACAGGTCATAAGGAAAGTTAGCTTTTTCGGGCTTAGAACTCTCCCCCTGCCGGATCGGGCTTGGCTGGCCTGCCTCCCTCTACTTTGTTATGTATTATTAGTCTAACAATTATGAAGAGAAGCAGGTGGGCCAGTTAGGTGAACACTGCAACTCCTCACTCCCTAACTATAAGCTTTATCAAATAGAAGAGTTTTAAGTTCATTCTTGAAAGCGATTACAGTTTCTGCCCCCCGAACCCAGATCGGGAGCTGGTTCCATAGGAGAGGAGCCTGATAACTGAAGGCTCTTGCTCCCATTCTACTTTTTAGAGACTCTAGGTACCACCAGTAACTCTGCATTCTGGGAGCGCAGTGCTCTAGTGGGACAATAAGGTATTAGGAGCTCTTCTAGATATGATGGTGCTAGACCATTTAGAGCTTTGTAGGTCAATAGAAGGATTTTAAACTCAATCCTGGATTCAACAGGAAGCCAGTGCAGAGAAGCTAATACAGGAGAAATATGATCTCTTCTCTTAGTTCTTGTGAGAACACGTGCTGCAGCATTCTGGATCAGCTGGAGAGTCTCAAGGGACTTATTTGAGCAACCTGACAGTAGGGAGTTACAATAGTCCAGCCTGGAAGTAACAAATGCATGCACTAGTTTTTCAGCGTCGTTTTGAGACAGGATATTCCTAATTTTGGCAATGTTACGAAGATGAAAAAGGCTGTTCTTGAGGTTTGTTGTAGATTGGCATTAAAGGATATATCCTGATCAAAAATAACTCCTAAATTTCTGACAGTAGTGCTGGAGGCCAGGGCAATACCATCCAGAGTAGCTATATCTTTAGATAATGAGGTTCTGAGGTGTTTAGGTCCCAGTACAATAACTTCAGTTTTGTTAGGGTTTAACATCAGAAAATTATAGGTCATCCAGGATTTTATATCTTTAATGCACGTTTGAAATTTAGCTAGCTGACTGGTTTCGTCCGGTTTGATTGACAAGTATAATTGGGTGTCATCCGCATAACAGTGAAAGTTAATTGAGTGTTTCCTAATAATATTGCCTAGAGGAAGCATATATAAGGAGAATAGAATTGGTCCAAGCACTGAGCCTTGAGGAACCCCATGGCTAACTTTAGCGTACTTGGAGGATTTATCATTAACATTAACAAATTGAGATCGATCAGAGAAATAGGACTTAAACCAGCTTAGAGCAATTCCTTTAATGCCAATTAAGTGTTCCAATCTCTGTAACAGGATTGAATGGTCAATAGTGTCAAATGCAGCACTAAGATCTAGTAAAACAAGAATGGAGACAAGTCCTTTGTCTGCAGCAGTTTAAAGGTCGTTAGTAATTTTCACCAGTGCCGTCTCTGTGCTATGATGCTTTCTAAATCCTGATTGAAAGTCATCAAATAAACTATTGCTATGTAGAAAATCACATAACTGATTAGCAACCACCTTCTCAAGGATCTTGGAGAGAAAGGGAAGGTTAGATATAGGTCTATAGTTTGCTAAGACCTCAGGATCGAGGGTGGGTTTTTTCAGAAGAGGTTTTATCACAGCTACTTTAAATGACTGCGGTACATAACCTGTTAATAAGGACATATTGATCATATCTAGTAATGAAGTGTATACCACGGGTAACGCTTCTTTAAGTAGCCTCGTTGGGATGGGGTCTAAGAGACAGGTAGATGGCTTTGCTGAGGATATCTTTAATATTAATTGTTGAAGGTCTATAGGATAAAAGCAGTCTAAGTATATGTCGAGACTAGTCGTTATTTCTAGCGACTCTGCGTTTAAAGGTGAACCGTTAGAGGTTGAAGGCAAAAGGTGATGAATTTTATCTCTAATTGTTGTAATTTTATCATTAAAGAAGTTCATGAAGTCATCACTACTCAGAGCTAGAGGAATAGATGGCTCAGTAGAGCTGTGACTATCTGTCAGCCTGGCTACAGTGCTGAAAAGAAACCTTGGGTTGTTCTTGTTTTCTTCTATTAGTGATGAGTAATAGTCTGATCTGGCCTTTCTTAGGGCCTTCCTATAGGTTTTCAGACTTTCTTGCCAATCGAAACGGGATTCTTCCACTTTGGTGGAACGCCACTTACATTCGAGGTTTCATGAGATTTGTTTTAATTTGCGGGTTTGGGAGTTATACCAAGGTGCTAATTTCCTTTGCTTCATCATCTTCTTTTTCAGGGGAGCAACAGAGTCTAAGGTCGTCCGTAGGCAAGTCGTAGCACCGTCTACAAATGTATCAATTTGAGAGGGACTGAGGTTAACATAGAGGTCCTCGGTTATGTTAAGGCATGACATAGAGTCGAATGCTGTTGGAATATCTTCTTTAAATTTAGCTATAGCACTGTCAGATAGGCATCTGGTGTAGAAGCTTTTATCTAATTTAATATAGTCAGGTAGTAAGAAATCGAAAGTGATTAAAGAATGATCTGACAATACCGAATTCTCATGGAAATATTATTAAATCCTCAATTTCAATACCATATGCCAGCACAAGGTCGAGGGTGTGGTTGAAACAGTGCGTCGCCTTGTGCACACTCTGACTGAAACCGATTGAATCCAGTAATGAGTTGAAAGCAGTACTAAGGCTATCATTGTCAACATCCACATGGATATTAAAATCACCTACAATAAGTACTTGGTCTGATTTAAGGACTAAACATGATAAAAACTCTGAGAATTCAGATAAAAATTCAGAATACGGACCTGGAGCCCTGTAAATAACAACAAATATAATTGGCTGTAATGTTTTCCATTTTGGATGTTGAAGATTAAGAACAAGACTTTCAAAGGAGTTATAATTTAATTTAGGTTTAGGAGTAATTAACAGGCTTGCATCAAAGATGGCTGCAACTCCCCCTCCTCGGCCTGAGCCTCTAGGAATTTGAGTATTAATATGACTGGGAGGAGTGGCTTCATTTAGACTGACATAGTCTTCATGGCCCAGCCAGGTTTCAGTAAGACAAAATAAATCAATGTTGTTATCTGATATCAACTCGTTAACCAATAATGCTTTAGAAGACAGAGATCTAATATTTAATAGTCCACATCTAATTTTCTTATTTTGTTCTATCGTTGCAGTCGTTTTAATTCCAATTAGGTTGTTAAGTATAGCGCATCTTTTGTTTACCTTTGATTTAACCGATCTGAGTTGGGGAACAGACACCGTGCTTATTAGACTATGAGTGGGTGACTGCTCCAACGGAAGCACAGGGGGGTGTATTCCACTGCACCCCTGATTACTAATATCAAACTTGGGTTGTCATGGTTTATGTCTGATAAACTCGGTCAGATTTTTTGATATGAGAGCGGCTCCGTCCCAGGTGGGATGAATGCCGTCTCTCTCCATCAGACCAGGCTTTCCCCAGAACGCCCCCCAGTTATTCACATAGCCCACATCGTTAGCTGGGCACCACCCGACAACCAGCGGTGGAAGGATGACGACGGCTGTACATTTCATCATTGGTCAGGTTTGGCAGGGGTCCAGAGAAAACTACTGAGTCCGACATAGTCTTTGCGTATGCACAAAGTGACTCAACATTCAATTTAGTGATCTCTGATTTACGACCATTACCCCTACGTGAAGTATGATCTTACTGTATTTACGGTTCTTTTTGGCCAGCAGCTCTAGATGGGTTTCTATATCGCCCGCTCTGGCCCGGGGACACATATGACCGTGGGTACTTTAGCCGCTGGGGCTGCCGGCTTCACATATCGCAGTATAGAGTTCCCAATAACCAGAATTGGCTTCTCAGCGGGTGTATCACTGAGTAGGGAGAACCTGTTAGAGAGGCGAAGACGCTCGGTTTAGAGCGACCGTCATCATGTGCACTCCCTGGTCTAGATCTAACGCCACGCTTCCCTCGGACAGTCACCCACTCGCCCGGCTGCTCGGGGTTTGACGGGGACAGCTAGCAGAAGCTAAAGCAGCTAGAGAAGCTACAGTATGGTGGTCCGCATTAACCACATGGTGCTGGCTAGCTACGGAAGCATATCGATTCTGATTCCACGGTGCGGAGCCGTGACTCAAATTCACTAAGCCTTGCCTCCAGAGCAGCGAATATACTACATTTATTACATGTATCGTTATCACTAAAGGAGGCAGAGGAATAGCTAAACATTTGACACACAGAGCAAGAAAGAGCAGGAGAGGGAGAGGAATAAGCCATTGCTAGTGGCTAAGCTAAAGTAGCTAACAGCGTTTTAACAATTGTAAATTCAGCGAGTCAGTCACTGTAAGTGAAGCTAAGTATAAGTGCTTGAGTAAAACAGTTGTAATTCAAATGCAATCCAGGCAAATAGCCGCTAATTTAGCCAGTAAAGCAGAGTTCAATAAGTTTTTGCCGGAGCAGCAAACTAGCGTTTGTAACACGGGAACACCGGAAGTGACACAATACGCTCACCTTACACGTCAGCACGTCCTTGGCCTCAAACCTAATTAGATTTGTCCCCCGAAAATCTATAAAGCAAAGTCACACCCGTGCGTGGATCAGTTTTATGGTGCCAAAACACTGCTGGAGTGATCACAATTATGTATCTACACAACCTTAAAAATACCCCCCAAAAAAAAAATCTATACAAACAACTCCAAACTGGTTATCCTATCTCAGTGTCCAACGTCAGTAGCCTATTTGTTTCTGGAAGTTTACTACAGCCAATTCGAATTACTCTTAATTCAATTTAAATTAGAGTTTGATCTTACCCTGCTGCTTGAAATTGCTTCCGTCTTAATAGATCAGTGTTGGGTCAGTAGAGACCTCCGTGGTTTCTGATCCTCTCTCTCTGAATGCTTTTTGGGCGAGGTAGAGGCGAAGATCGTTGGATCTCGGATCGCGAGTCCTCAGTCAACCACGGAGTCTCTTTTATCTGACCCCTGCACATGATCCCCATTCTCGTCGCCATGTTTGTCGTGGAAGTTTCCTTTGCAGCAGGGGGAAGAGTTTTTCAGAGTTTAGTAAATTGAAACAAATAAGATAGACTGAGACTAAAACCAAGTTGGGTTTTGTATTTTATTAAAAACATATATATATTTGCAAAATATAGGAGAAACTGACTCCACACTGGGCTGCGGCCTTTTGTGAAATCATGTTGCTCCTATATTTGCAAATATATATATATATGTTTTTAATAAAATACAAAAACCCAACTTGGTTTTAGTCTCAGTCTGTCTTATTTGTTTCAATTTACTAAACTCTGAAAAACTCTTCCCCCAGCTGCAAAGGAAACTTCCACGATAGGTCCTTTGCACCATGACCTCGAGCCAAACAACCCCCCAGAAGCTTTTTTCACCTGGTTCGAACATTGGGAGACTTGCGCAGGGGCTAATGGACCCACGTTTGTATCTCGTAAATGACCCCACTAATAATGCCTCATAAAACAATGGAAAGTTTGGTATAATTTCGGGCATTATTAGTGGGGACATTTACGAGATACAAACGTGTGTCCATTGGCGCCTGCGCTAAGCTATTCAGCTGATAATGCTACTCTACGCTAACTCTCCCAATGTTCGACCCAGGTGAAAAAAGCTTCTGGGGGGGTGTTTGGCTCGAGGTCATGGTGCAAAGGACCCTTGGGTGAAATTACTCCGAACCATCACTTTAACCGTTAATTACAGTTAAATAAGGTGTCTAATGAACATAAACATGTTTTTGCTAGAATTGTTTTTTTGCCTGTTGCAGCTCACAGGACTCCCTTGGTTTGTTTTTGTGTTTAATTCAATAAATCGTCGTGTTCAACCTTTTCCTGCCTGCCTGCCTCTCCCTGCATTTGGGTCCATTATCCCCTGCTCCTCACAACAGAACAATCTGACCATCATGGACCCAGCGGAGAAGCTTCTTTTTAAGGAGAAGATGTTGGAGTTCGGCCAGACTGTGCAGAGTCTTTTTTGCTCTGAGCCTGACCAGTACTCTCCTCTCTTGGAGAGGCTTGCCATTCAGCGGCATTGGTTGTCGGAGAGACCTTGGGTGAGTCACTTCGTTCCCCAGCTGGAGGTATTTAAGAACTGGCTAGATTATTTTTTACAAGCCACCTCCAGTGACTCACCCACCAGCCTGCCTGTTAACATCTTGGCTACCAGTCTGAAACCCTGTACGCTTGTTAGCAGTTCCCATGACCTCCTGACTCTCGACACCCATAAAACCTGCTCAGTGTACGCCCCCAACCAGCAGTCCCTTGAGGATACCTGCCTGGCCGAACCCACCAGCACCCACAGAGGTCAAAGACGGGGAAAAGGACCTCATGGCCCCCGTCGCCATGCCCCGCTCTTCACCCCAGAGTCCTTGCTGCCCAGCGTCCCCGAGCTGCCCAGCGTCCCTGAGCTACCCAGCGTCTCCGAGCTTTCTAGTGTGCCCCCCCCCCAGGTCTCCGGACACCCTGAGACCTCGCCTGAGACCGCCCCTGAGACTGCTCTTGAGACCGCCCCAGAGACTTTGCCCTTGTCCTGCCCCCGAGAGACTTTGCCCATGTCGGTCCAACCTACTCCTGCCCCTCATGTCCTGTCGGCGGCCAGGCCGACTCCTGCCCCTCGTGCCCTGTCAGCACCCTGCCGACCCCTGTTGCCTGGTTGACTGACTCAAGCCCTGCTGGCCCCAGCCCAGCGGACACGTTGTCTGGCCCCAGCCCAGCTGATCTGTCGCCTGGTTCCGGCCCAGCTGCCGCTTCACCTGCACAGCCTCCTAAGGGGCTCCGCCTTGGCCGACCTGCTTGGCCCCTGGAGGGGCGCTGCCTTCGCTGTCCAGTTTGGCCGCCAGAAGGGATTTGCCTTCGCCGACGGCCGCACAAGAACCCTCGACGTCCTGCCCAGCCGCCAGAAGTCTTCTGCCTTTGCCGCCGGCCGCCAGGATTCTGCATTCGCCCCCGGCCGCCAGAAGGGTTCTGCCTTTGCTGCTGCCTTCTGTTCCCAAGTGCCCATGGTTCCCTGTGCCCTAGTGCCCTCTGTCCCCAGTTTCCAGTTTTTCTTGGACATTTTTCGTTCCTCCTCCGGTCTTCCCTCTTCACCCTCCTAGGGTTATTTTTCGTTTTGTTTGGGACATCTGGGATCCGTCCCTTGAGGAGGGGGTACGGTTGTGGTTTTGGACTTTTCTGTTGAGGTTTCTGTTGCCTGTTATTATATTCTGTATGTGTTTGTATATTGTTTCTGTGGATTGTGTAGATTTCTGTTCACTGTTGTGTAGTTTCCTGTTTTATTTTGATAGTCTGTTTTCTGTCTTGTCATGTCTAGTTTTACTTTAGTGTTTTCCCGCCTTGTCTGATTGTCCTGCCCCGCCCTAATGTGTTTCACCTGTTGTATCACCTGTTCCTTGTTTGCTCATCACCTCTTGTATTTAGCCTCTGTGTTCCCTTTGTCTCTTGTCAGATTGTTTTGTGTCCCTGCCTGGCTAGTTTGTATGTGTCTGCGTCAGCTCCCTTCAGTTTCCGTAGTGATGGCGAACTGAAGCTTTCTGAAGCAGTGAAGCTTTCAATCCAATTGTATCGAAAAAAGGTTCACTACTCGAAGCTTCAGAACTCTATGAAGACATCTGGTAGTGAAGTTAAGGATAGCATTGTGTCACAAACTGTTTCACAATTATTAGCCCTGAATGTCTTTAGAGTAAACCCGAGCCCCGACACTTTTTTAATACGTGGGCCGTTATAACTGACGTTCGTTCTCATACAATTCAGAGTTGTTTGAACGGCAGAAATCTGTTTAAAATGACTTTAATGAATAATGCAATAAGAGCGAAGCATGTAAACTGCGCTGTTTGTTTATTCAGAATGGAACGAATCGTAAATGGATCTGAATAAATAAACGTAAAAAAAAAAAAATGTATTTCTCTGTGAGGGCTTGCCTCTCATCACGCTTGGAGAAGTAACAAAAAAGGATGTTGAAGGCTGACTATCTTTCCTGCCACGGCGAGCCTGCTTCATGGGTCATTGTCCCCGTTTTTTTGCTTTTATAGGCGACAGCGTGCCGCACTTAATGCACTCAACAAAGCCGACACATGCCTACGTTGTCACTGCCCACGACTTGTTTAAAATGGTTCCATAGGCCTACCTCCGACTTTCCTCCAAACTTTCTCAAAGGTAATTCTCCTATTTCTGATTATAACATAGCTTTCTCCCCACCCAATTAGGCTATAGTAAAAAACACAAATGCTTGATCAAGGGCCCGGCCCGGCTCCTCCCAGGATAGTGGCGGAAAATAACTGCCCGGCCCGATAGTCGCGGGGGGGCTCGGGCTTGGAGCAGTATCTAAACTCTACTTTAGAGTTGAAGATTAATACATTTTGAGTATGAATTCATTGATAAATAAATAATGACATAAATATAAGCCTATGTGGGACCTTGCATAAATATAAATGTAATTGCTGTCTCTGCCAAAAAAATAATCGACCTATAGGATTTTGGTTGTGAACTGTCTTGTGTTTGTAAACAAATACATCAATTTGGGAGGGAAATGAATGAAGAACACATTGCACACACATTTCTGTGATTATATTGAGTAGGCTACGTAGCCTAGAGCAACATTGTCTCCTCAGCCAAATAGGTGAGGTAGGCAGTGCAGAAGGCGCTCTAAACTCTCTTTTATAAACTCTCTACTCACTATAAACTAGGCTACTCGCTATGAACTTTCTACTGGCTAAACACTTTCTACTCGCTATAATAATCTCTCTATTCACTAACTCTCCTGACTCTGTTGACTCTCCTACTGCAACAACCATAGACATAATGGCAACAACCCCAGCCCCGTGTCGCGCTGCTCGCGCAGCTTTTAAATTCAACTTTGAAGCAGTGACGTGGGTGTGTGTGAAACGAAGCTTCGGACGTCACTGGTCACGTGATTATCCCAAAACGAATCAAGCTCCGATACAAAGCTTCATTCCAAATTGGTTCATGTTTTCGATACATGCCTCGAAGCAGGGGGTTCACGGGTAACATCACTAAGTTTCCGTGCACCCTGTTTTTTCCTGCTTGGTTTTTTGCATCCCTTTGGTTTTTGCTGGAATAGTTTTTTTGCCTTTTGTAGCTCACAGGACTCCCTTGGTTTGTTTTTGTGTTTAATTCAATAAATTGTCGTGTTCAACCTTCTCCAGCCTGCCTGCCTCTCCCTGCATTTGGGTCCATTATCCCCTGCTCCTCACAACAGATACTGTATATACTGTTATGTATCAGAATAATACTGAATAAGCATTACTAAACCATAACTAAACAGTTATTAATGCTCTTTGATAGCCTTATTGTAAAGTTGAAAACATATGCACCTTAACTAACACTTGATAAATGTATAACAATAATGAATGAACATTTTCTGGGCGCTTCTTCACGTTTTCAGCCATGCCTATACCTGTTGCCTGTTGCAGCAGTCCTCCTTGTCTGCAAAGCTGAGCGCTGCTGTTGGCCTTTCTCAGCTTTGAAACTGCTGCACGCGATTGACACTGGACTACAACATTTTGTAAACATAGCCATAATGAGAAATACCAAAGAGTTCTGTGGAGCTGAGCTAGAGCTTAATTAGCTTTATATCAACTCATTTCGCAATGACTTGAATGTAACAGATGTTCATTAATATAAAATAGTCGCACACTTTAGCCTTAAGTCTGTTTCTCTCTGCCTTTTTTTCCAACTTATGCCCTCATTTACAGTGACGATGAGCAAGAGGAACACAATAAATGCACAAACAAGCCGCCGGGATGTCCTGCCCTGGTGCAGCCCCACAAATATTTAAAAGTCTAGTCATTTTAAAGGGTAACTATTGTTTTTTTTCAACCTGGACCTTATTTTCCTATGTTTTTTGTGTGTAAGTGACTGATAGGAACAACAATATTTGAAATTGGTCCAGTATTAAGCTTGAACGCTATAACTAGCAGCCACAGACCAGCTGCAATGTGATGGGGCCACTTAAAGGCCTAGGTTATTATTCTAAGTGTCTGACAACATGGAAAGGATTCCTACAGAGATAGGCCTTTTTAAAACCTATTTAAGACCTTCTGTTTAACCAGAAACAGCACCAAATCAACCAGACTCCATTAAAAAAAAAAATTCACATGTAAATTGGTAAACTATGTGTTTATTTCAAACAAAACTAGAGTTGTGATGGTTGGAAAAGTGGAACGACCACCCAAAATGGCTTTTTATAGTTTTGTTTTATTTCTGTCGACTTTGAATGAAGTGTATTTTACTATGCTAAAATTACTTTTATTATGTTTACGTTTATTTACATGGAGTCTGGTGGCTTAGCGAAAGCAGTTTTGCCAATGTTTTTATGTTTAAAAAAAGGAACTTACTCTTTAACAGAAAGGTCGACCTCCTTAGAAATCCTTTTTATAATGATGTCAGACACATCTGAGCCTGTCAGTGGCAAAACAAGCGCTTTTGTGAACGTAAATACAAGCTGCCCTATTAACTTACATTGCTTCGCCGCTGCTGACTGCATTGAACTCGCTTAATACTGGATGAATGTCAACGATTGTTGTTCCTATCAGTCACTTAGACACAAAAACATAGGAAAATAGGGTTGAAATCATTTGGAGCCCGCACAGCAAATTAGCTGATGCCCCCCAGTGCAATATAAAAACAATCCAGCCCAGTCGCTCGTAGTGACAAACCCACAGAGAATTATCACTGACTCTGCAGTTCCACTCAGCTCTGCGGAGTGGAGTCTCACTGCTCTCATCATCCTCTGTTCCAGATGCAGAAGGCAACTGAAAAATATCTGATAAGCAATGTACACTACCTGACCAGCCCCAAAAAGAAATCGAAAGTAGCAGTTAGCCAAATCAAACGTCAAGTTAAGGAGCCACGTACTTCCCTCAGGAGCTGGTAGATACTAGCCTGGGTAAACCCTGACGAACATCCGGAAAATTTGAGATTTGCTCTGCAAGTCAGTCTGGCGAAGAGCCCATTCAAACCCATTTCCAATGTTCACAAAATTGAGGCACCAATCACAACTGCTGAGGCAGGCTTTACACCAATCACAACCGCTGAGGCGGGCTTTACGTGACGACGATAGCGCAGCGACGGCGAGCAGCTTTTTACATTCAACATGACGGCTACCGAAGCCGTGCTTCACGTGCTCAGCGAACTGCAAGTCAGTGTGACATATGCCGATTTCATGCCGGTCAACTCTACAATTAACTGACACCATAAGTTATACGAGTTACAATTCTCAAAGACGCACGGACACAGCACAGTCTCTTTTTCCTTTCTCTAAACTTTTCCGCCGTGTGTGGCGCGTACCCGCTCGCGGTGTGAAGCGCGTGTCCGCGCTATTCTCCCACATGTCGGGAACGTCGTGACCTGCAACATGTCAGCTGTTTGGGAATTCTTCAGCACGTGTGCAGAAGATAACAAGTTTGCAATATGCAACACCTGCAAGGAGAAAGTAGGGTTTGGAGGGACGACACGAAAAACCCAAATCAAATTTTTTTTAGTGGATGTGAAAAGCATCACCCGGATCGTTGCTCTGATTGGTTGAAGGACTATCCAATGCGCCCAGAGGCATTTGAGTGGCGTCCGTTGGTGACGCCCCTCTGGAAATGAATTGTCAATGAACCTTTCCCAGACCCACTCTCAGTTACAGCTGAGAAGGGTCTGGTGTCAACCAGGTTAGGTAGATACCAAAACCGATCTACAAGTGGAGTGAATATTTGACTTATATTTATCAGGTCGTTAGAAACGTGAGTCCAAATAAATGTTTCTCCATTTCTGCTAGATGTAAAACCAAGCAACTGTTTGCTAACAAGTTTGTTAAACTTTATAAGGTGATAATTTGTCAATATTGTGTTTACAGGTGTATGTGCTGCCCCCAAGTGGCCAAACATATCAATTATTAAATATGTCCATAAAATGGCAAACGAGATACGTAACTACTTGTGTAGGTGTATTTATTTCAACATAAACATGTCTTTTAAAAGATCTACATACCTACAGATTATTATTATTATATACAATTTAATAAAAAGGCCATAACATCAGACCACTCTCTCAGTGGCAGTTCTAGGTGGGGCCAAGGGTGGCCTGTGCGCCCTTAGTATTAAGCCAGAACCCCCCTAACTGTGGCAAATATATTAATAATTTTTTTACCCAACCCACCTTTATCCCCAAATAGGGGATATTATTCATGTGAAGTGATAAATAAAATGTAGGTTAACACTGAATGAGTATTCTTGTGTTTTTTGTTATATGTGTATTGTTAGTCTTTTGTAGAACCAAACATATGGAGGGTTTGTGATATGTAACAAGTGTGCTTTTATTTGGTTCCTCCAAAATCGCATGTGGCCCCAGACTGGCACCTCCATTTGAAATGTTTTACAACCGCCGCTGCACTCTCTCTCTAAATTGGTAAAATGTAACAACATAGTCTTGCTAACTTGCCCAGGTTTTGGGATCAGGTTTTGGGATATCTGCCTGTGAGATTTCTGCTGCCACCACAATACAAAAGGGGAATAAAGGTGTTTATTGTGCCCAAAGCATTAACAATTACATTAAAAAGAACAATTAATTAATCAAAAACTTTTATTGGAACTACTGCCTACCAAATAAATATTTTGAATAAACATGTTTTGTTTGGTGATTTTGGTAAACAGACCCTTGAAACCTTACCACCATTAAACCCAGAAGTACATCACCCACTGTATTATATTTACTGACAGATCTGAATAGATGAAAGAAAAAAATGCACCACAATACCAGCCCCACTCGACAAGTGACCTCTGCAATGCAGCATGGAAACATCAGGACACAGGCAAGTGAGAATATAATAGATTGCTCCTTTTAAAGACACGGGTAAATTACCAGAATCCATAACTGCTCCCTCAACATTCTCTTGCTCCAACTAAATAGATTCACAGTTGCAGTAGCTTATCTATTTTTGGTTTTGAAAGAGCAGAGTGAACTCTGTGTACTCCTCTGCACCTCATATCTCTCCTGCCACTTCTTGGACATTTGTAGATGCAGCTCGCTTACTGAGGCATTATTTGTAAAGAGGGTACATAAAAGTGACATTTTATCACCACCACTGCTGCTGTCTGGACTTTTTAATCATATCAGGTCAGATTTGTTCCAAGAAAGTTGCATGCATTGATATAAACTATAGTTGTGAGCGACTAAAAACCAAGGATTGAAACTCAAGCTTTTCTTTAACTTTTTTAACTGCTTCAGCCACATGTCTGAATCATGTTAATCTGAATGTGGTGAGGGCTTCATTTCCTGTATCCCATCTTGTAAAGTGTTGCCTCAAAGGTCAGGCTTTCGCAATGAGCTCTTTAAATGAAACAGTAACTGCTGTTAACCTAACAAAAAGCGTCAACAATGAAATTGTTCTCTGCAATTGAATAAAAAAAAAAAAATCCCACCTTTCTAAAGCTTAGATGTCAAGGAAGGGGGCGGGGGGCGGCCATGGCTCAGGTGGGCGGCTGTGGCTCAGGTGATAAGAGCTGTCGCCTACCAATTGGAAGGTTTGTGGTTCGATCCCTGGCCCTGCTGTTCTATGTCGAAGTGTCCCTGGGCAAGACACTGAACCCTGAATTGTAAAAGCACTTTGAGTAGTCGCTAAGACTACAGTCCATTTAAATTGACTTTCCTCTGACAGTCCCAAACTGTCAGTGCGTAATAACAGGGAGAGATCCTGTGTGATTTAAGGGGGTGGAAGTTTACACACTCCTGACACACTTGGCAGGGTATACCTTAACTGGCTGCCCCACTGGTTACAATACCATTACACCTGAAAGTGGGTGGACAAAAACTATTACAAACTACAACATATTGGACATCTACTGGTAATTCAAATGCGATTTGTGGTACAGCAGGACACAATAGAAAAGATGATCAGTGCAGGCATAATAATACATGGCATGCAGCGGCGTCTGTGGTGTGATGAAGTTGATCCAGTGTTGCAAAAGTAAAAACCATGTGTTGTTTCTTTACAAAAAACCCAATTTCTCAGATTCTTTTCTGTAAATTTATGACTTTCTAATCTCAGAGAATATTAGTTTTTGTGAGTTTTTTCTCGTAGATTTACCACTTTAATCTCATAGAGTATCAAAGTTTTTTTCTCGTAATTTTACGTTTTTTTCTCAGAATATTTTCCCCCTCTCCTTACAACGACCCTAGTATTCTGTCGTACAAATGTATAAGGCAAACAATGTTTAATCAAAACTTTTCGAAGTTTTTCAATGCCAATGTTCTCCTTTTTTTTTCTTCATGCATCTACATCAGCATGTGTTGCAATAACAGCTAAATGGCCTGCGTTTTTATAGCGCTGTTTTAGTCTTAACGACCACTCAAAGTGCACTACATAAAGCACTACTTATCCAATTAACACACTGGTGGCCGAGACTGACATATGAGATGCCACCTGCCCATCCGATAAACATTCAAGCACATTGATACCCTGATGGCGGGAGAATTTGCGGTTCAGTATCTTTGCCAAGGACACTTTGACATGTAGATTGCAGGGACGACCGCTCTACCTACTAAGCCATAATCGCTTACTGTGGATAATTGTCAATTTTATGACTCTTTCTCCTCTTTGAATCTTTTACAGCAGCTGTGCTGTTTGTGTTTCCGTAGGAACAAAACTCCATACACCACACAGTTGACCTTGAGAGTGCAAACGCTTTCACTCACTTATTTTGTTGCGACGTTTAAACGCACCAACCACACACTGCAAGACTTTACTGGCTTGTCATAGAGCCTCCCCTCACACACATCCGGGTCTATAAACCAGCTTGTTTCCGCAGTTGGACCCATTCTTGATGTATGTGTGTGTGTATGTGTGTGTTTGTGTGAGTGTGTGTTAGTGATGAGGACCATTGCCACTCTGCTCTCTCTCTGGTTTTTGGTTAACACTGGCATCAATGCTGCTCAAACAGGTGAGTGATATAATGGATACCAAACAAGGGAAGGCAGATACGACCTTACTTGTCTTTAATAGAATGAATGTGGGAAGCCTGAGAAGATTTTATCCTGCATTTCAGGTTCAAAATGTGGGATTCCTCAGGTGTGGAGCCCGATGGTTCACTCTATGAGGATTGTCGGTGGGGCCGAGGCCACATACGGATCACATCCATGGCTAGTCAGTGGTCTACCCTTTTCTTTGAACATTTTGTTGTTGTTATTTAGCTGAGTGGTCATTTGCTGTGGTGGTTTTGCTCATCTGTAAAAAAAATGACATCTTTTTCTTTGCATTTTCTGTTGAAGTTTTTGTTTCTTTTTCTGTTCACCCCTGATGGCTATATCACTACTCATCTGTTATTCCAGGCTGTTCTCATGAACCATTTGTACATATACTGTAGCTACAAAAAAGGAAGCTCTGTAATTTGTATGTATTCCACTTATTTATTTGCTGTATGCACCACAGTGACTGCTGCTATACGACCGCTTTGGTAGGGAGGAGGTCGGGGTAGATGGTTAGGTCATAAAACATAGGACTCTCAAGCGGGGGACAGGAGTTTGTGTCCCGGGGAAAACACAAGACCTTCTTCTTCTTAAGGGGATTAGTGTATTAATCCAAACCACAATCTTTTTTCTAATCTTAACTAGTCGTTTTGGTGCCATCTTTAAATGCCGTAGATGCATGACAGTCACTTTTTGTTGGCTAAACTCAACTGCAACAGACCCCGAAAGGACCTTCACCTTGTGATGCCGTGTACCAGGCTCCCAGTAACCTTTCTCGGCTAAATTTAACTGTAAAGACTGCTAAACTTAACTCATGTCATGTGACCAGTCGTCACGGGATCAGCAGGCAGTCGCCTAATTTCAGAGGAAATGATACAAATTGATCTGCATACGTTTTGTACAATATCATACAAAACTGTTCATCGTTGGTTATTTTCTGTGCACCAGAAAAAGAGCATTAGGAAAAGTGTTGATGATCCAAATACCCAATCATCACTGTTTTATCAAATGACATACTCAACAGTCACATGAAGTACTCAAAACAGACACATTTAGTTGCATGAAAATGTTGCAGTTTATTATTTAGTTGCTCCATTTTGACACTAAGGCTACACATATAATATAAATAATATAAAAACATCATAAATATATTTCAACATTGGTGATTTGGATACAATTATTTTTATTTCATTTTATTGGCATCTTACCTCATCATCTTACATGTTTACACTGAACTTAAAAAATAAAAATAAAATGTCTCTGTTGTTTAGGATACAAATTTTGATAATTTTTCCCTTGATAATTTGTGGTTGTATTATGGTTATTGGTAAATAGTCATTTTTGTAAAACTAGCATGGCAAGAACAAATGTAGCAAAAGGCAAAAGAAGAAGCTAAACCAAAATAACCTCAACATCTTTAACCATGCTAGCAGCTTTATTCAATGGCAATGTCTGTTGGTCTGTCCTGCCTTGGAACCAGACTAAGTGGGGTCATGTTGGAGATAAGCAGAAAGTTGAGCATGCTCAAGTGTTAGAAGAAAGAAATAAATGGAAGAAGAGAGACAGGTCTGTAATTCTTTACATCAGCAGGGTTGAGTGTGGGTTTCTTTAAAAAAGGGTTCACTCTGCTTTTGGAGCTAAACAATCAGTTGTCAAAGAGGTTTTAAGGAGTAAAGCGTCATTATACCCACTGCTGCTGAACTGAAAGAAAAACAGTTGCTCCATATTATAAATTAGTTACATGCAGATACTTTTCTTGTATCTTTTTAAGCTGTGTAAATGTTGAATTTCTATCAAGCTTGTGTTAGTCTGGATCAAAGGAAGTACATTTCCAGGATTATTGGATGACATTGCGGATGTCCCTCACCTTCCGCTCTCTGTGTGTTGCCGTTCTCAAACTCTGTTTGTGTTGGGAAACAACAACAAACTTCAATCTGCATGCTGAAGATGGCAAGTTTTGAAGACAATTTGGACCGTGCAACAAGTCAGCCTGCTTAGTTATTTCGGGGATTGATTGTAAAGATTTACAAAAAATATGTTTACGGCATTTACTCTCTAACTGGGACGTTTTGGGAGCTATTGGTGGGATTGCTGTGGACGAAGTACACACAGGGATACACTGGTTAGAGCAAATATGTTTAACCATGTATCCAGCTAATTTAAATAGCCCACATTATTGTATTGTGTGAACACTTAACTTCATTTACTATTATATGTGGCGTTTTTTTTTTTTTTTGCGGGTTGCAAATGTTTCACTAAAACAAATTGCTTCCCAAAACTAGTTTGCAGAGCCAGCGTCCGAAGCTTAGCGCCACCCAACATGATTGAGATTGGTTTAAAGAAATGCAAACAACCCAGAGCGTTATTTTCTCTCATATCCCAGAATGTATGTGTGGTGTAGCCAGACCTTACTCCATAGCGCTGTGGTGACAGGTCTGGCAATGCAAGACTAAGCTTGTGTGTTATCTTTGCTCAGGTTTCCTTGCAGAACAAGGACTCTCATTTCTGTGGAGGGGCAATCCTGAATGATCGCTGGATAATGACCGCTGCACACTGCTTTGCATCCCTCTCAAAGTACTGTTGTTACTTACTTGTGTAGCCCCATTACCTCTTTTGTGCAACAATTTAAAGCACATATGCTTGTTCCTGATCTGCATGCTGATGTATGTTCATTGTATAAATATTACAATTGATTGTCATGAATCTAATACTTTTTTTCCTCAAGAGAGTTTCTCAGTGGTTTGAGAGTGGTGGTTGGAGAGTTTGACCAGAGAATAAAAGATGAAGAGGAGCAGGTCTTTCTCATCAAGTCTGTCTCAGTCCACGAAAGGTACCATCATGCGTTGCCTATGAGCTATGACATAGCACTGATGGAGTTGGAACAGCACATTCGCCTGGGCAAGTTTCCATTTTGACAATATGTATAGTTGCTGTAGCACTGATCACATTTTGTTAGGTCACTGCTATGTGATTTTTTTAACAGGACCCCGAGTCCAGCCAATATGTCTGCCTCTGCCCAATGACAGCATTCAACCTGAAACCAGATGCAGTGTGGCTGGATGGGGCAGGATGAAGGAAAGTAGGTTCTCTTAATTCTTTCCAATACCATTAAATGGTAACTTCGATGTTTTTCTACCTGGACTCTATGTTACTATGTTTCTGTGTTAAGTGACTGATGGGAACAACAATCTTTGAAATTGGTCCAGTATTAAGCAGACAAGCTACAATGTTATATTATTGGGCAATTGCACACCTTCAATTTGCGTACACAAAATGTGCTTGTTTTACCACTGACATTCACAGATTATTGTTCTAAGTGTCTGACAACATGTCTATGGAAAGGATCAAGAACTAGGAACAAGAAACATCTCCAGTATCCCTAATCACCAAACCCACCAGACACCATTTGAATAAATAGTAATTTTATCATTGTAAAATACACTTTATTCAAAGTCGACAGAAACAAAATATATATATTTTTTTTTTATTAAAAGCCATCTTGGTTTGTCTTTTTGTTGTTCCAACAATCACCACTCTAGTTTGGTTGAAATTAGTCTCGCTTTGCCAGACCTTCCTCCACCGCTGAGGAGGAAAGTCTGGCTAATCCACACAGCATTCCGGGGTGGGAGAAAAACATGCTCTGGTTTATTGGCATTTCTTTCAACTAATCACAATTGTCTTAGGCAATGCCAGGCACCGGGAAAAGCTGCGGTGCTGCTGCAAAATAGCCTCAAGAAGGAACTTTTGGTGGAATGCGTATGTTCAAAAGTTGTTTTAGTTGTGAAACAGAAAACTCAGATTGGACAGATAGTCTAGCTAGTTGTCTGGATTTACCCTGCAGAGATCTGAGGAGCAGTTAACCATAGCCCTCATGAATCGACCAGAGTTTAAAATGTTAACACAAAGGAAGCCCAAGGCAACGGATATCCGGCCTAAATGAGTGAAATCCGGCGGAATTTCTGTCTGCAACAGAGAAATCCCGGTGGAACTTCAAGGATATATACTAGGTTGAAATAAACCCTTAATTCACCCATTTACATTGGAAGTATGCTAGCGATATTCACGGTAAAAGTATTGTTTATTTAAATGGAGTCTGGTAGGTTCGGTGATTTTGGAGCTGTTTCATGTTCAACAAAAAGGATCCTACTCTTTACAAAAAGGTCAACCTCTGTTGGGATTCTTTCCATAATGACACTAAGAATAATAATCTGAGTCTGTCAGTGGAAAAGTGCCGCTGCAAAATAGCCTCGGGAAGGAACTTGTTTTGGTGGAACATGTTTACGTTCAAAAGTTGTTTAAGTCTTGCAACAGAAAACTCAGATTGGACAGATAGTCTAGCTAGCTGTCTGGATTTACCCTGCAGAGATCTGAGGAGCAGTCAACCATAGTCCTCATAAATCGACCGGAGTTTAAAATTCCAATACAAAGAAAGCGGAAGGTAACGGACATCCGGCCGAAAAGAGTGACATCCGGCGGAATTTCCGCCGGCAACAGAGCAATCTCGGGAAAAGAAAGTCATAGATATAGACACCAATGCATAGGACAATAGGACCCAGGTTGAAAAATGTATAAATTACACTTTAAAGCATAAATGAGCTTGTATTTATTCTGCTGTTTCCCAGAGGGTCGTCTTCCTGCGGTGCTGAGAGAGGTCCAGTTAGACTTGCTGGACCCAGCCAAATGTAAATATGTCCTCCAGACTGTCAAAAGTTCAATTCTTAACCAGAGACAAGCTAGACTTCAGCCAGCCATGACAGTCCTGTGTGCCGGGCCAGATAAAGGAGGGAAAGATGCATGCCAGGTAAAAAAAAGAAATATACATCTGCCTGTTTTTTTCTATTATTCTACACTCATTCATTTAGTTCAAGAGCAGTGATGCAACACTAATACCCGGGAACTATAAATTAGTTATTCACTTAAAGAAATCCCATTATTTAGTAACTTTAAAACGTTTTTTGCAGTGTTTTAACTCCTCCCTTTATCCTCTAGGGGGACTCAGGGGGTCCGCTGGTATGTCCGGCAGGTTCAGGCGGCGGTCATTGGGTAGTGCTGGGTGTAACTTCCTGGGGGAAGGGATGTGGTCGGAGCTGGGGAAACAACAGCAGCCGCGCCCCTTCCAGGAGAGGATCTCCCGGGGTTTTTACTGATGTCAGGCTGCTGCTGCCCTGGATAAAGCGTAAACTGAGAGAGGGTAGGTTGGGATAAAGTTATCATAAAATAAATCACGCTGTTTCTATTTACTTTTAAACATTATTTATCAGAGGTCTATATAGTTTATCAAACACTGGATCACATGATCACCATTTGTTAGGAAAAGTCAATGTTCAAATTACTATCAAGTGACTATAATGTGTCAAATGACTTTCACGTGACCCTTAAAAAAGTATTACATGTCTGTATTGTGACCCATGTTGGAGTAAGTGTTACATAGCCTGTTGACATGCAACAAGTAGACAAGTGACATTTTGCTGAACTTCTATTTGACAGCTGATCTGACCAAGCTAAATTAAGCATTTTACTTCAAAATCAATTGGTCAAAATCAATTACTTCATAATTGATTTTGACCACTATGGGGCAGTGGAAACAAGTTGAAAACACAAAATTGACATATTGACATTATGAAGTAAAGCAAATTACAGTTGCTAATTTACACAGTCAGCAGATACAGAGCAACATTATCATTAAACTGGAGTCATGTTGCTGCCCACCTGACAAATGCAAAAGTCCAATATTCACTTTATTGTTAGTTCTGTTCTGGTCTTCACGACTCCTGAGAAAAATATATGGCTCTTTAGCCACACAATTCCCTACTGTTTCTCCAGCTAGTCTATATGTCATATGGTGGTGGGCATCAGAGATGTTTTTCTAAAAACAGCTTCCTGCTGTGACTGAAAACAAGGTTGATGAAATCGACCGTAACACCAAAACAATGAGCTAAAAAAACTGAGGGGAATGGCAGAGTCAGGTGATAATTCAGTGACACTTTCCAGGCCATGTCTATAATGCATTATAAACATTCTTATAATGCGATATAAGTTGCTTATAGCATTGTGTAATTATAGTACTCATAAATATTAATGTTTTTATTAAGTTAAGTCTTTTATGAATACTTATTAGGTTAAGTATTATAATACTTCATAATCGCTTCAATAAACATGCAAATTATAAACTTTGTGTAATCTGTGGACATCCGTATTTATTAGCGAGATTGCACTACATATATGCAATCTAGTACTAGTATTCGTTAATGCCCTACCAATTAGAGTAACTTATAATTACACTATAATGCATTATAACATTATAAATGATTAAATGTATCACAACCATGACACATTTCAATAACCGTGAACTTGTTTTTGGGTTGCCTATGTTTCATCCTAAACTTTAATCCCCTCACTGTGTGTTTTCACCTTATCACAGTTTATAGATCAGTTGGAACATTTTGGTTTTGTTCAGCATTTTCCCAACCAAGCTGGCGCTAACGTTAGCTGATAACTTAAATCTATATTGTGTAATTTTTTGAGTTGATTCTTAGCAAAAACCCCTTTGTTCTTTCACAAATATGTGCTCATACATGTGTAATTACTTCCACCAACTAACCAAAGTATCCTCATAAGCGTAGAATCTGCCATTTAGAATCATTCAGAATACATACTAGCGAGTCGCTCGAATGACGGCAGCCATGTAGCGCCTCCATCTTTAAAATACATTAGCCAAAGAGGGACATACCTCCGCCTTTCACGCTTTTAAACTCAGTGGCACCGTGACTAATGCCAGGGGGAGATTACTCGCCAGGGAAGCGAATAAGATAATTTAAACGACAACGTGACAGGCAAAGCAACAAGACCAAGGAGTGGCTAGAACAGCTGCGTGTAAACAATGGAGATTCTAAGAGCTAATTTCGGGTTCGGCCACCATAGGAGTTGAAATGGGAAGGACTAGAAAGTAATATTCAGTTGGTTGTCATATACAATTTCACCACTAAATGGGACAAATTTTTACATAATGTAGCTTTAAGAGAATGTCTGCAGATTTTCAACTAGCTCTGTATACTGCCATACATGCAAATCAACAGCACCAGTGCCCAGAGGACCGTGTTTACCAGCTGGCAAAACTCTGCTGGATGACTTACACCAGAAGGGTTGAAAATCGGCGGCTTTGCCTCTTTAGCGCTAAGGACAGCGCCATGAAACCATACACAACACTGGCTTAGATGTGTCATCCTCCCCATCTCTGCCCTTTTGTCCAGATATGGTCACGTCTGGCTCTAAAATACTAAATGCAAACTATGGCTTCAAAACCAATCAGCAATTCACAAACCAATGGGTGACGTCAATGATGCTACATTATTTATGATATAAATATATAGGTGATATACTGTAGGTATCTGCACGGTTCTACCAGAAGATTAAGTTAAGATATTGGTATAATAGTGGATAAAAATGGACTTTTTCTTACACATATTCTCTTTTTTATGTTTGTGTGTTTGCTTTAGCTGATGATCAGCAGCTAGCTGATGAGCAGCAGCAAGCAACAACTTCATCAAGTGAGTTGTTTTTCCACTCATCACAGCAACTCTTATTTTCCATATTTCATAATGTGTGTGTGTGTGTGTGTGTATGTGTCTCTCAGAACTCTGCAGCGTGAGAGATGGGCATGTAACTGCCAGTAAGGGAGTATTCAGAAACCCCGCTCTCCCTGGGGATCACTATGACAACAACCAGTGAGTGACACTCATGAGAAGCAGAAAGGAGCTTTGATAACATATAGTTGTAACTGTTACCTAACTGCCATATATCATAAATTGTCTTTGGTCCTTACTTATAGTGTTCCAATATGCACAATCAGCACAAAAAGATATCAAAATGCACTCACTTATGTAATGTTCAGTTTTTGACATCAGAAGTCTGCAAAAATACAAATATTTGCCTTTTAGCTCAGAATTGTATGAATGTATTCAAGGAAAATACATAAATCATAATAGCATGTGTATTAATACAGTGCAATGGATACATTCTATCTCTGTGTCTCTTCAGGTTGTGTGTGTGGAGCATCAGTGTTCCTCCAGGTTATAGTATTCTTTTGGAGTTTGATTATTTTGATCTGGAAAATGACCTTCAGTGTCGCTATGATCGACTCACTGTCTCAGTAGGGACCCATAGGCCTGTTGGTGAGTTTCAGACACACACAGCAAGATAGATACTGGCCTTTTTAATGCATAAACATTTATCAGAGGCAGCACAGCCACCCGGGACCTCTGAAAATGTGTCAATTAGTTAGGTTAAAGGAATAGTTCAAAAGTTTAGGAACTACACTTATTTGCTTTATTTCTGAAAGATGAGGAGAACAATATCAATCTGGTTAGCCTAGCTTAGCATAAAGACTAAAGGCAGGGGGACATAGCCAGCCTTGCTCTGTCCAAAGTAAAAAAATACACATACAAACATATCTAAAGTTCATTAAATGTTGTTTTTGTAAGCCGTACATGAACAAAAATGTAAAAATGACAATTTGTGATTTTAGGGTTTGTTAAGCTATTTCTTGACAAACAACAGTTTATCCTTCCAGTCAGTTAAATACAGTAAGCACACGTTTTAGTTTTGGGCAAAGGAATGATACCGAACCTTGGAAACTCAGCAAGGATTCTAGAAGCTGCACACAGTGTTTGAGTCAGGTTACAGCACTGCTGAAACCACTAACTATTTACTTTTCTGACTCCAGTTCCAAACTTAATGCAGATACATGAGATTAATTTACAATCTAGGCATCTCATTTGTGGAAAGCAAATACGGAGTTTTAACCAAATTACTCCTTTAAACCCCCAACTGACAGCCAAAGAACAAGTCTTACAAATTCTACAAGTAAGTTACAGGACAAAAGCAAAAGCAAAAACACTGCTAAGACTCGTTCACCTAACTACATTGTAACATGTTATGCACACATAGACATAGACATAGACATATATGCACACATAGACAACAACAATGTGCTTACACAACATATTTTATCTGCTTTTGGCATTCTTTTACATTCTTGTCTTTTGACAGGGATCTTCTGTGGAAGTGTCCTTCCTGGCCCAGTGCTCCTGAATAATTCCCAGTATGCAACACTTCTCTTCTCCTCTGACATTAACAGAGCAAGAAGTGGCTTTGTCATTAGGCATCGAGCTGTCCAGGGACACTATAATCTTGGTGGGATACACAATACATACATCTCTGCATGTAATTTGTGTTAAACTGGTCTATCTCCTGTAAGTGTAACAATGCTTGATGTGTCTGTGTTTCCCCTATGTGTGTGCATGCGTGTGTTTATGTGTGCAATCAGGATGCGGGACAGTTGTTCTAGTTGAGGATCAGACTGCCCTACATAGTCCAAATTACCCACAATTCTACAATAATGACTGTGTCCTCCGCTGGGTTGTCTATGCTCCACAGGGGCACGTTGTTAAGGTAATGCACAACTTCTTCCACTGAATGATGACTGACTGAAAGTTTTTCAAATGCAGCATTTTGTCACAAATTCATCAGTAATCGAAGGCTGATTGTTGTGTTGGGTTTCAGCTAGACTTTGCTGATTTTTACCTGGAAGAGTCAGACGGATGCTTGTATGATTCCCTCACTATCCTGGGAGATGTGGAAGGAACAGAGGAGATTGGTAGGATGGATGAATCTCTTGATGTCAGTTTAGCAAGTTTCATCTAATCTTTTTCTCTCATTCTTTTCCCCCTCCTTTGTTTATATCTGTATGTCTGTAAGTCTTCTCTCTCCGTCTTTAAAACTAAAATTATGAGTACATTTTATTAATTGTGAAATGAATAAAGATAATCTAACATTACGTGCACTAACAGGTTTATTTTGTTGTGTTTTGTGTAGTGGTGCTGTGTGGTGGCAGTATTCCTCCTTCTGTCCTGTCCTACCACAGTGTCATGGTGCTTCAGTTCTCGTCAGACAGCAGCATCACACGTAGGGGCTTCAGTGCTACACTGACATTCATCAGCCGTACAGGTATGTCCATGGTATGTGTGTTTAATGTTTGTGAGCTACAAAGTAAATCAGTCTATGTGTGTAGATATGTGTGTAGAGTAGCTCAACTAATAACATAAAAAAGTGATTATGATTTGATTGGAAGTTGATCAAATATTAATAATCCTTACATGTGGCTTCCCCTAATATAAAGGGGCTCCCTGATGTTGCTCCCCTCCTGTTTCTCACTGATTTTCAGGTTGTGGTTGCTTTGGTTGTTTGATTATTTGATCAACATTGATTGTGATTGGTGGTTCGCTGTGACTGTTATTGCCACTGTTCATCACACCCCCAACCGGCCCCGTCAGTCACGCCTATCAAGAGTCTGGGTCTGCCGAGGTTTCTTCCTAAAAGGGAGTTTTTCCTTGCCACTGTCGCAATATCCACTGCTAATGCTTGCTCTTGAGGGAATTACTGGAATTGTTGGGGCTTTGGAAATTATAGAGTGTGGTCTAGACCTACTTTATCTGTAAAGTGTCTCGAGATAACTCTTGTTATGATTTGATACTATAAATAAAATTGAATTGAAATTGAATTGAAATTGAATTGAATTGACTTGAATACAGAGCCTGCATGTTACGCACTAGCATCAAACTGTGTTTCCAAGAACCCTTTAATGGGGGTAAATCATGTTATATCAGACCCAGACTTCTCTTGTAGAAAATTCCGTTACCAGCTTCGCGGCTCCGAACCGTAGACCCCTTGTTTCTTGAGGCTAACTCAATTAGCTTTAGCCTGGCTGGTAACCAGCTTTTAGTCTGGCAACTCTGCGGTGAGAATGGCCGGGAGACGTAATAACGTTGCATTAATCAGGTGCTTTATTTCATCTTTGCGGCAGACACAAAACAATGACTACTGTAGTTTCACTACCCATGGAAAATCATGCGCTTCACTGTGTCTGCAGCACCTGCCGCTTACTGTACTGAACTACACACACAGGAGAGCCTAGCCCTCACTTCCCATAACAAACCCTGCCAGACGACATCAAATACACACGTTGCCAACATGGCCACCTGTCTTAAAGGGGAAGGGCCGGCCTGTAACATTAGTCATGGAAAATGAGAACCGTGTTTTCCTTTTGTATCAAGCAACAAAAAAGTTGTACCATTTACATCACACATTGATTGGTTCAGTGAATTCGTAGTTTAGACACAAATGCATTACTTGAAGCCTGACAAGATGTATTTTTGTGTGATATAAGATTCTGTGATTCTTGCATGATCTTGCGAGAATCCAGCTGCCGTGCAAGGTAAGGAGATAACATCTTGTAAGAAGGAGATAAACAGATAAAAGGTTTGGGCCAACATTTCGTGCAAATAATTTTATTTTTACCTTGCCTTTCAGGACTTCCATATACTACTAGTACACCTTAAAAATATAATCCTTATCAAACCATATTTAAATTACAAGCAACATTAAGTGAAATCCAAACTAAAACTACCAAATCCAGACTGAAAACTAACTTCAAACATATACTAAGATAAAACTAAAGAATTAAGAAATTCCCCTCTACATAAACTGCCTCCCTATTTTTCTGCAGAACTTCATGATCAGGACACAGGTGTGGAGAGTCAAAGAGAGGGTCTTAGAGATCACCAAGATGTTTTGGCAGCTAACCAGCGATACGTAACATCATATGGTTGGTGGTTTGTTTAATCTTTGCTTTCTCTTTGGCATCTTTTGTGTTTAAATGTGTTGACTGGTTTGTGGATTTGGAAAGAGGGCACTGACAAGAACCCTGGGTCCCAGGAGAATGTTATGTAAGTGAAGAAAGAGAATGAGTAATCATATTAAACGTCCCATATTGTAAAAAAAAAGAAATGGATTTCCATGACGTTTTTTTCATTTTAAAGTAGGTTGAGGTGCTAAATACTGTGAAAGTATCAAAATGCTCAATCTACAGAGAATTTCTGACCAATCAGAGCAGACTGGGCTTTTACGGGAGGAGGCCTTCAAGAGACAAAACAGAGTGTTTCAGACAGAGGCTGATATGTTTAGACAGGCAGTATAAGAAAAATCATGTGTTTTTAGGTTTAAAAAATAATTTCCTCTTCACCTTCTTCTCCTGCTCCCTACAAGCAAATGACAGCATACCAATGATGAAATGTGAAGCAGAAAATGCTTTTGTCTGTCCACCAGCTGTGTCATTGGCTCAACAAAGCAGCAAGATTTACTGGCATTTAAAATGGCATTTAACACCAGAGTTACAACTGAGGCATTAGAAGCAGAATTACCCACAGCTTTACCTAACTGTATAAAGGTGTGTTTTAACATACGATACCGATTAAGATTTGAAATACCCCAGAACTATGTTGAACTATGTCTAGAAGGTTCCTTCAGCACATTGTTGTGTCTGCATTTCCACCACAATCTAAGGACCCGTGAATATCAGGCAAATTAGTCCGCTGACGTAAAAAGCAACATGAAAGGATGAGGCCTACTGGTGGTCGCAGGGTATAAAAATACTTTCCCAACCTGAAGTTCAGTGTGCCCCCACGTTTCATCGTCATTCATAAACACTTTAAAACAACAAATACAATTTTGTCTCACTGTGCTTAACCGCTGAGAAACCATAAAAAAATAAGGTTTTATTTCTCTCATTCAAAGCACCGTTATGCTCTCTCTCTCTCATTCGCTCGCCCGAGATGAGTCGGAAGGCCAACCAATTTTTATTGGTATTAAACAAAGAGAAATGTTAAAGCTATTGTGCGTAGTTTCCGTCTCCCCCATGAGGAATTCTAAGTAATGACACGTCCACATGATACAAGCCTTCCGTGATCGCGCACAGCCCCCACTCCTCCTCCACGCAGTTGCTAGTAGCCAAGGAGGACATGGAGGATTAAAAAAACATGATGGCATCATCAGAAGAGGTCAATATCTTCAATCAAGTTTCTGCGCACAAAAGTCACCGGACGACATGATCTTCTGAACATAGCCATACTGAGAACTACAGAGAGAGTTGTGTGGAGTTGATAGTCTTAATTAGCTTTGTAGCAACTTATTTAGCAACGGACGTTCATTAGTATCAAAAAGTTACGCACTAAAGCTTTAACACTGCTAAAAACAGAGCGTTTCAGACAGAGGCTAAATACAGGTATATAAATATATATATATATATATATATATATATATATATATATTATATATATATATATATGTATATATGTATGTATGATGAAAAATAATGTCTTTAAGAACATTAAAGAATGTAAACATGTTCTAGTAGAAACCCAAAATACAAGTAATGCACCGAACACTGCTGCTGCATTGGAGCCGTAGAGGTCCACAGTGGAAGTAAATATTGCTCAACAGCTGCAGTCAGAAATGTAACATGTATGTATGTATGTTATGCAATAAGCATATACAATGCTAACGTTTGGCTTTGGTTTGTCTGAATTCATTTTGTCATCTACTATAACAAGAACAAGGGTTGCAGCACTCAATAATGTAATCAGTTTGTAATCAACGTAATAACATATGAGAATTTAATACAACCCAATATCTTAATAACTTGACCAATAATAAAATGTACTGACTGATATTGTAATAACATTTCTACCAACAATATCAGTCTGGACATTTTATTACATTATTGGTCAACTTCTTACATTATTGGGTTTTATGACATTTTCAATTAGGTTAACTTAATTTAATTTTAATAACAAACTTAATTTGTTATTAAATATTTTTCAAGCAATTATTACATAATTTTGTGCTACAAGGGTTATAATAAAAATGGGGCCCTGGCCAGAGAAACACAATCATTCTGTGTTTTACCAGCCTGTCAGAGTGCCAGTGAACACACCACACACTGGAAATCCACCAAGTGGAGATGAATATCACATGATACAGCAACATGCCCAGTGTTATGGCCACAAAGCGCATGTTGTCCCTTCAAACAATGGATGATTTCACTCTCATTCCTCTATATCAAGATATTCAACTCTAGAACTATTTGCTTTCAATGCCAAATGATTAATTTTCTCAAGTTACTTTCCCAAACTATTTGGCCTGTGATGCCTTACAAAGAAGCATTATGATCTATCTTCTGAAGTTACATATTGGTATGTCTACATAACTATACCGTATGTTGTTTTATACTAATCTAATCTAAATTAACAACGCCCTCACATTTATCTTGCAACACCTTAAAGGGGTCCCAACAGGTTGAGAACCACTGCCCTTATAAATATGTATGTGGTAACCATACTTTATAGTTAATCATGATTGTTATGAAACAATCCAATCACGATTGTATGTTGGTCGTATCCTATCATCTACTGGCTTGACCTCCGTGACTTGATTCTATAAGCATTGGCAAGCTTGGAGAAGAACGTGACACGAAGCAGGGTGTAGTTCAAAATGTTGTAAAGCAGGGATCTTCAACAGGGTTTCCGGGACCCCTAGGGGGTCCTTAGCATCACTGCAGGTGGGCCTTCAAATTATTGTTAAGCTTTTTTCAAAAATTAAAAAGTCCTAAAATGAATCCAACATATTATTAGCAAATATAAATCCCCACTGATCATAGGTTGTGATGTAACATATTTACAACAATGATAAAAGTAGTCATTAATTACAGTATATGCTTGTGGTTTCTGATGTATTGTAACTAATTGTCTGAGACTGCTTTTTCACTAAAACAGTTAGTCACTTGTGATTGTTGAGGACACACTGATCTTCCTAACATCCACCCTCATCACCACCATCCACAACACACAGCAACAATGGGCCTTCTAGGTTATTTATGATATAAACATTATTTTCATATGCCACAGGAGGTGACCTTCCATCTTTCAGTAGAAAACTACAGAAAATGAAAACTGTTGGATTGACATACAGTATAAGGCCATACATGTTTGTAGGTACAGGGCAACCTCTAGTGGCAGTTTATAGGAATTGAAGTGAAATCGGCGTTGAAACATGACAGTTACATGAATACACTTAAAATATAATCTCATTTTATGTGAGAACAGTGCTCTTTAGGGTTGAATATTTTATAAATTTAACACATTTATTTCATAGATAATAAGTGGTTGTTAGTGTTCACTTTGTTAGCAGCACTCAGGAACTGGAAACAGGAACAGCTGGAAGAAATGACTTCAAGTCCTTTTTTTAATTTATTTTTTGGGTATTTTAGGCCTTTATTTGACAGGACAGCTGAAGACATGAAAGGTGAGAGAGAGGGGGGAATGACACGCAGCAAAGGGCTGCAGGTCGGAGTCGAACCATGGCCTGCTGCATCGAGGAGTAAACCTCCATACAGTATATGGGGCCCGCTCTAACTGAGCTACCTGGGTGCACAACTTCAAGTACTTAAATAGGCATGCTATGTAGTGTTTGTCTTCTCACAGTAGTTAAAGCAACACTTTGTAACTTTTCCCGCTTCGGTCCCCCTACAGGTTGGAAGCGGAATTGTCCATTACATTGTCCAGTCCAATCAAACCTAAGATCCAAGGCGACCCAATCTGGCAAACTTGCACAATGTAATGTAATGGACAATTCCGCTTCCAACCTGTAGAGGGACCGAAGCGGGAAATGTTACATAGTGTTACTTTAAAGCACACGTGTTACTTCTAACATTGACAAATTATAATACAAATTCCATTCCATTTAGGTGAGCCAGTTCCAGGGTTCTGTTTTTTGCACTCACTGGCATTGTTTACTGGCACACTTAATGGAATGGAGCCATTGTTAATGTTATAATTTACACCTGTGCTTTTTCTGCTTTGACAAGTCAAAATGCCTAGCCTGGGTAAACCCTGACGAACTTCCAGCAAATTTGAGATTTGCTCTGCAAGTCAGTCTGGCGAAGAGCCCATTCAAACCCTTTCCAATGTCCCCAAAATTGAGGCACCAATCACAACCGCTGAGGTGGGCTTTACACCAATCACAACCGTTGATGCGGGCTTTACGTGACAATGATAGCGCAGCGACGGCGAGCAGCTTTTTGTTTACATTCAACATGACGGCTACCGAAGCGCAGCGTCACCCAGAACTTTGGACTATCCAAGTTGACGCCCCTTTGGAAATGAACTGTCAATGAACCTTTCTCAGACCCATTCTCAGTTACAACTGAGAAGGGTCTGGTGTCAGCCAGGCTACAAAATGTCCAAATCAGGACCCTGAAACTGGACACACCTAATGGGATGCAGCCATCGTAAACGTAATTCCACTTCTTCAACTTTAAGTTCTGCAGGACAATCTGAGAAAAGCAAACTCTTGCACCTCATCAGACTTGTGCATTGTGCAAATTTCAGAATTGGCCTCCATTCAATTCATGAATTGGAATTTAAATTGAATTGACTCCACCCCACAGGAAATTGAATTGGAATTGAAATTGGAATGACAGGAAGTGGAATTAAATTCATTGCAATTCGAAGAAATTCCACACAGGCACACAACAGAAAGAATGTGTTGAATCTCACATACATTCAGTGTTAGGAAGGTTACTTTGGAAATGTAATTGCTTACTGTTATAAGTTACCCATTGTAAATGTGATTTGGATTACTTTATTTGGATTACTTTATCAATGTAAAGAAATTTCCTTTCAATTTGATTAGTAACTAACTGATTTACACATTTTACCTCAGTAATACAATTAAATACAATTACATTAATTTTGCAATTTAATAACATAATTTCATTACACATAACTAGTCACTCCTCAACCCTGCATAGATTTTGTTCCAGAATATAGATAATGATCAAATTCTTGAAATAAATTACCCCCTCAATGTTGTTTAATTAGTTTTGTTCCAATGTTATTTTCATTTCAAAGTAATCAAATAACACCACCATGATCTTCATTCTGGTTTGGCTGGATTGTGTAACCGCTGGTTTCACAGTCCATCAAGATTTCCTGATGTTTCTTCTGTAGGAAAAAAGTCCCTCAATGTAGATCACTCTTTAAGAGAACATATATTTCTATTAATTCCACAATTGACAATAATTGTTTTCTTGATTTACAATAAGTGAAAAGTGTAATAATACCATCAAGAGATGGTTTTCAAAATAAAAGACTGTCTGTTAACTTACTTGTAGATGCCTTTTGAAATTTGAAGTAGCCTTTATGGAGCCACAGATTGGAGCACTGCAGTGCTTGCATATGGGTCTGTGGTTTCCAGGTGTTTGTGTTGGAATTGGTTCTTCAAAATGAACTAGTACAGATGACCTTTTAGACCTGCTATTATTTTCCATGTTGCTGTTATTACAGGTGTCAAATCTATAAACGTTTGTAATCTGAAGTTGTAAGGAACTTCTGAAACTTAAAAAGTCCAGTGTTGACCATCAAATCATGTAGAAAAGAAGCTTTCAAACAAATGTCCACCTCAAATTTTTTGGTAACCATTTTAAATACTTAGTTAAAGTAAAGCATTCTGGGAAATGGAGTCATGTTCCATCATGTTCCACAAAATTACAATTATAATAAATCAAACTTAATTATTTGTTTTGTGACTAGAGCTTTTAACATTCATTTTTGGGGGAAAACATTTCCTGTTAATGTAATCTGTACAAGTAGTTCAAACTAATATCATTCATAGAATATGTAATGCAATCATATCTGACATATATTGTAAAGCTTCATTGTTAAACACTTCACTTAAATTATGTATATGAATTTCTTTGAATTTTTATTGAATTGCAATTCTGCTTCCTTTAATTCAAATTCGAATTGTAATTCTAGATCCTGTTTTTGACATCAATTCAAATTCAATTCAAATTCAAAAATTGAATTGGAATTTAGGAGTCATTCTCAATTCAATTCTGAATTGTGCACAAGCCTGCACCTCATGTATACGGGCAATGTGTTCATGCTGGGAGCTGAGCTGCAGTGTGACTACGTCCGACTGCTACCAAAGCAGCTCCATTGCAGCAGCAATGGAGCTGCGTCTTGTTCAGGGACAAGCGACTTTTGATATTAGATGTGATGAAGTGGCTTGTATTATATTCAGCCAGGAGACCAGGGTTCGAGTCCTGTTTAAAAATTAAGGTATTTGTAGTATCTGATTTTAACCCAAACCACAATCTTTTTCTAAACTTAACTAATTAGTTTGGTGCCTAAACATAACCAAGTAGTTTTTGTAACTGAACCTAACCAAACTGACCATTTCACAACGTTAACGACGTGTTTAAAACTGCGACCGTTTAGATGGTTTAGATATAACACTGTATTTCCACTACATGTGCTAATTTATGAAATGCTCGTATTAGTCGTATTAGAGGGTAGGAATAAGTGACTAATATCATATGATTTGAAGGACTTGCTGGTTTTAATGTAATAACTGGCTCTTTTTACAGTATTGTTTTCATAATTCTACATCATTCTGTTGTTTAGTTAATTTGGATGCAGAAGACCCAGTTGTGCAGCAGTCCAGCAACAGAGACCTGTCCTACCAGGGTGATGTGGACCATAAGATATCAAAGGGTCCCAGACTGCATATGGACAAAGGCTCAGATGATGAAGACTACAGCGGAGAGTACTCAAGGAGTGGGAAGTAACCAACTAGAAGAATGCCTCTAGACAAAAATTCAACTACAGAATGATGTCAAGATTTTTTTAATTTATTTAGTTAGTTTATTTTCTGTAAAGGCTAAGCAGGATTTGGTGCCAGAATGCAACACAGACTTTTAAGTCCCATGCAAATTGGAGGAGAGCATCAGATTTGGCCCTTAAATGACAGTGGAATTAGTCCATTGTCATGTGAGTTTAGTCTCTTTTTTAATCCCTTTCAGCTGTTTCAGTGAGGTTGGCATTCATTCTACTACCACTTGAAAATGGCAGAAGCTGGACGTTTCAACCATTTATTTGTCAGTTTTTACTTATTTCTACTTCTCTGCTCATTTGATAACTAGTTTTCACACACTCTTATTTGCAGCACATGGTATTAAGGTGTTACAACTGACTCGGGTTGGTAGGATGTGTGTACTAGCAGTCACCTTTTTGTAGCAGGTAGTTTATTGGTTATTGTGACAATAAATATACCAAAGATTTGCCTAATATCAATTTGTCATGCTATTATTAGCCACAGTAGTGGCTTGGCTCTCGGATGGTATGTCCACCACTTTAGTTTCGGCTGAAACATTCTCTGCAACTTTTGGATGGATTGCCATGAAAGCAACAGAGCACTTCACTGGTCTCTGCTACTTTGTCAATGACTCCATCGTTGTCTAGAGACATCAGGATCTCTTTCTCTGTGCACATTAGCATAAAGCTCGCACACAAACTAGGCCTACTTTTAGCTTGCACACAAACAACTATTTGGGAGGAAAAAGTGTGTGTGTGTGTGTGTGTGTCTGTATGAGGTGAAAGTGGTGTATGTGCATGCGTTTTGTGTGTGTGCGACAAAAATTGGTGTATGTACATCCTTTTTATGTGTGTGTGAGGTAAAAGTGGAGTATGTGCATGCATTCTTGATATATGGCCTAAACGGACCCTCATAGTTTTGGTCATAAATTCAGTTTAATACAAATAAAACAAGAAGAAAATCTCCGGTGGGTTGAAATTAATCTACTTGACAGTATGTTTCTCCTTGTTTCCTTCAAATCTTCTCAATGTTTGTGTCTCTGACACATTGGGCCCTATTTTAATGATCTGAAATGCAAGTATCAAACGTGAAACGCAAGTAGCTTTGTGGGCGCATCTCTGGCGCTGTTGCTATTATAACGGCGGGATAAATGACTCTTGCGCCCGACGCAAATCTAAAGTGGGTTTGTCTGAAGTAGCTAGGTGTGGTTGGGGTGTAACATGCAATAAACCAATCAGAGCCTCATCTCACAATCCCTTTAAGAGCAGGTGCGCTTGTTCCATGGCGGATTGCTATTATGACGGCGGATTTGCCTGGCGCGCGCCGCGGGAGCTGTCCGGGATGCGGCAAAGTAATAAATACCCGTCTTGACCAGGGGATTGCTGCAACCATGGAGCATGGGCCTCCAAACACACCACTTGCTCCTGTTGTGCCCTTACCTCCTCCCCCCACTCCATCTCCGTCCACCCGCTCCACCAGGAGCGCATTGCCACTCCTGGACCAGATCCCGCCGGAGTGTCCAATCCCACCATAGTTCAACATCACGTCTCCTATTTCCTCATTTATGTCATCAACACATCCATGATTCATGGAAATGTTGTGTAAAACACAACAAGCCACAAAGAATGCTGTGACTTTTTGAGGACTGTACTGTAAAGTGCCTCCTGACCGATCCAAACACCGAAGCGTATTTTCAGTAATATTTTTCCTTGTAATTATGTATGGTTTGCAAAAATGGCAACTTGTGCGTCCGTGTAGATGAGAGAAGCACACGCTACATTATGGCCAAGCATGCGCCCCTAAAATAGCATCTGAATAACGTGCCACTGACTTTAGACTAGCGCCACTGACTTTAGACCAGGTTTGTCCTGGTCAGTGCCGGAATTGTTTTCTGAAACTGCAAAATAACACCAGGGAACGTTTGCGCCTGAACACGCCTCCTCTTTTCACTGAACCGCCCCCGGGAGCGCAAATACATTCCCTAATTTACCGACGTGCGTCTGTGGAGGGAAAAGTCCGCTGTGCATCGTGTGCAAAATAGGAATGATACATGCGTCAGTGTACAAAGGCAATTTCACTGAGTGCAAGATAGGGCCCTAAGACTGGATGAACTATCATATAGAAATACACTTTAATAAAACAATAAAACAATGTGATTTATTGAGGGCACAGTAAAAATAATCTTACCCCATCACTTTAAGGAGACTAAATAAGTTGGTAAATAAATATTTAGTCATACTAGCGTTATGGCTCTAGAGATGGCAAGATCGGTATGTTGCTACTACTTTGGGGGGTAAAACTAATTAATTTTCCTTTAGGACCACCATGAGGTTCACATTTGTAGGTTTGATTGAACTATTGGATGGATTGTCATGAAATTTGGTTCAGACATTCATGTCCCCGTTAGATCAATTGTAATCAATTTGGTAATCCTCAAAATTGTCCTCTAGCACCACCATCAGGTCAACATTTTAATTTGTCCTATTCTGTAGTATATGACCAAATACCTGCAAAACTAATGGCAATTCCATCATATATGGTTATAAAAAAGACAATGTTGTGCACATCCATGTAGTTGCTGGTGCAGGACAAAAAAATTAAATAACATATATTTGTGTTTAGGAGGAAATTGAGCAAAACTAAGAGTCACAATATGATGATATATATTGATCATCATTTTCAAATAAGGTAAAGTCCACACAAGAGTTAAATGCCCGAAAAAGTCAGTGCCCGTTCAAAATGTGCCTGTTTGGAACGGCCGATTGCTTGGCCTGTGGTATATTTGCTGCTTGTAGCATTGTAGCATTCAGACCAAATTGTACCCCAAAATTACTTACAGGACCCCAAACCACTTAATATGCAACTCCACTGTATAGCCCACTACTGACTTACAGTGTACTACTTCTAAAGAGGAATACATTGTACAACTACATTTACCTGATAGAGAACGTTGCAGATTCTTTTTTTTTTTTAAATATCACAATCAAAATGTGGAATAATCAGACAGTTGCCTCATGGAGTCATGGCAGTGCGCTACCCATCCGGCCCGTTATGAGAGCCATCAGCAAAAAGCTGAGTTAATCAACCACCAGAACCAGACAGAGTACAGTATGGACTCACATTTGACTCACAGAGACGCAGTCAGCCGGCACCGGACTGGAGTGTGTGTGTGTGTGTGTGTATGCGCAGAGAGAGAGAGAGAGAGAGAGAGAGAGAGAGAGAGAGAGAGAGAGAGGTGGAAGGCAATGTAAATAAAGAGAGTTTTTGTTAAACTACATTTTAGTGTTTTTCGTCAACTATAACTATAGCTATAGGATATGTTGATATCGCCACAGTCAGCATTTAATGACGCTGGTGTTGTCGTCATTATTATCGTTAAGGAATTTAACACTTCAGCAGAGGTGTTGTTCATTTCCAAACAGGCTAGTGGCTTGACGGTTAACGTTGAGGTGGTATGGATTTAATTGCCGAGGGTAATGTTAGGCTATTAGTTAGTAGCACACTTCATTAACCGGACACAGGGTGAATCTGATGAAAACAGCTGTCTTCGCCCGGTCAGTTCGAGATAGTCTCGCATTGCCCGACCTTTCTGCACAGCGCTGCGCAGGAAGCTCGAGATTAAGTTATGTTCTGTCTCTGTTTAGAAGTGGTGAATTAACAGCTCACAGCAATGTAATACGTGTCTGGCTTTTGTTTGATATTTAGTGTCGGGAAAATGGCTTTTTATGCTCTAAGTAAATTCAAGATGGGCTTTTATTGTGAAGGGTAGACATGAAAAAGCCAGCTTTATGGTTAAACATAAACCATAGACTGTAGGCTATTAAGGTCTATGGGTTAAACCTTTTTTTTCCTATATATATATATAAAAGCTAAGCAGAGATGGAGTGACCCTGCCCGGAGGAAGCCCGGGGCCCCCGTCTGGAGCCAGGCCCAGACGGCGGGCTCGTCGGCGAGCGCCTGGTGGCCGGGTTTGCCACGGAGCCCGGCCGGGCACAGCCCGAACAAGCTACGTGGCTCCCATCTCTCCAGCCCATGGGCCCACCACCTGTGGGAGGAACCGTTGGGGTCGGGTGCGATGCCACATGGGTGGCAGTGAAGGTCAGGGGCCTCGACAGACCAGACCCGGGCGGCAGACGCTGGCTCTGGGGACGTGGAACGTCACCTCTCTGTGGGGTAAGGAGCCGGAATTGGTGCGGGAGGTAGAGCGCTACCGGTTAGATCTGGTGGGGCTTACCTCTACGCACAGTCTTGGTTCTGGAACCATACTCCTGGATAGGGGTTGGACTCTTTTCTTCTCCGGAGTTGCCCAGGGTGTGAGGCGCCGGGCGGGTGTGGGGATACTCACAAGCCCCCGGCTGAGCGCCGCTGTGTTGGAGTTTACCCCGGTGGACGAGAGGGTCGCCTCCCTACGCCTGCGGGTTGTGGGGGGGAAAACTCTGACTGTTGTTTGTGCATATGCACCAAACAGGAGTTCGGAGTATTCAGCCTTCTTGGAGGCCTTGACTGGAGTCCTGCATGGGGCTCCAGTGGGGGACTCCATTGTTCTGCTGGGGGACTTCAACGCACATGTGGGCAATGATGGAGACACCTGGAGAGGCGTGATTGGGAGGAACGGCCTCCCTGATCTAAACCAGAGTGGTTGTTTGTTGTTGGACTTCTGTGCTAGTCATGGATTGTCTATAACGAACACCATGTTCGAACATAGGGATGCTCATAAGTGTACCTGGTACCAGAGCACCCTAGGCCAAGGTCAATGATCGATTTCATAATCGTTTCATCTGATCTGAGGCCGTATGTTTTGGACACTCGGGTGAAGAGAGGGGCAGAGCTGTCAACCGATCACCATCTGGTGGTGAGTTGGGTCAGAGGGTGGGGGAAGACTCTGAACAGACCTGGTAAGCCCAAACGTGTAGTGCGGGTAAATTGGGAACGTCTGGAGGAGGCCCCTGTCCAACAGACTTTCAACTCACACCTCCGGCGGAGCTTTTCGTGCATCTCTGTGGAGGCTGGGGGCATTGAACCCGAGTGGACAATGTTCAAAGTTTCCATTGCTGAAGCTGCGGCGAGGGGCTGTGGTCTTAGGGTCTTAGGTGCCTCAAGGGGCGGTAACCCACGAACACCGTGGTGGACACCGGTGGTCAGGGAAGCCGTCCGACTGAAGAAGGAGTCTTTCCGGGATATGTTATCCCGGAGGACTCTGGAGGCAGTTGCAGGGTACCAAAGGGCCCGAAGGGCTGCAGCCTCTGCCGTGAAAGAGGCAAAGCAGCGGGTGTGGGAGAAGTTTGGAGAAGACATGGAGAAGGACTTTCGGTCGGCACCAAAGTGCTTCTGGAAAACTGTTCGCCACCTCAGGAGGGGGGGAAGGGGAACCATCCAAGCTGTGTACAGTAAGGATGGGACACTGTTGACCTCAACTGAGGAGGTAATAGGGCGGTGGAAGGAGCACTTTGAGGAACTCCTGAATCCGACTAATACGCCCTCTATGTTAGAGGCAGAGCTGGAGGATAATGGGGGATTGTCGCCGATTTCCCAGGCGGAAGTCACTGATGTAGTCAAACAACTACACAGTGGCAAAGCCCCTGGGATTGATGAGATCCGTCCAGAAATGCTCAAGGCTCTGGGTGTGGAGGGGCTGTCCTGGTTGACACACCTCTTCAACATTGCGTGGAAGTCTGGGGACGGTGCCAAAGGAGTGGCAGACTGGGGTGGTGGTTCCCCTTTAAAAAGGGGGACCAGAGGGTGTGTGCCAATTATAGGGGTATCACACTTCTCAGCCTCCCTGGTAAAGTCTACTCCAAGGTGCTGGAAAGGAGGGTTCGGCCGATAGTCGAACCTCGGGTTGAGGAGGAACAATGCGGATTCCGTCCTGGTTGTGGAACAACGGACCAGCTCTTCACTCGCAAGGATCCTGGAGGGAGCCTGGGAGTATGCCCAACCGGTCTACATGTGTTTTGTGGATTTGGAGAAGGCGTATGACCGGGTCCCCCGGGAGATACTGTGGGAGGTGCTGCGGGAGTATGGGGTGAGGGGGTCTCTACTCAGGGCCATCCAATCTCTGTATGACCAAAGTGAGAGCTGTGTCCGGGTTCTCGGTAGTAAGTCGGACTCGTTTCAGGTGAGAATATTTATGGACAGGATATCGAGGCGTAGTTGGGGTGGGGAGGGGTTGCAGTTTGGTGGGCTGGGGATCTCATCGCTGCTCTTTGCAGATGATGTGGTCCTGATGGCATCATCGGCCTGCGACCTTCAGCACTCACTGGATCGGTTCGCAACCGAGTGTGAAGCGGTTGGGATGAGGATCAGCAGGAAACCGATGGAATGCCTTCTCCAGGTAGGGAATAAGTCCTTACCCCAGGTGAAGGAGTTCAAGTACCTTGGGGTTTTGTTCACGAGTGAGGGGACAATGGAGCGGCAGATTGGTCGGAGAATCGGCGCAGCGGGTGCGGTATTGCATTCAATCTATCGCACCGTTGTGACGAAAAGAGAGCTTAGCCAGAAGGCAAAGCTCTCGATCTACCGGTCAGTTTTCGTTCCTACCCTCACCTATGGTCATGAAGGCTGGGTCATGACCGAAAGAACGAGATCCAGGGTACAAGCGGCTGAAATGGGTTTCCTCAGGAGGGTGGCTGGCGTCTCCCTTAGAGATAGGGTGAGAAGCTCAGTCATCCGTGAGGAGCTCGGAGTAGAGCCGCTGCTCCTTTGCGTCAAAAGGAGCCAGTTGAGGTGGTTCGGGCATCTGGTAAGGATGCCCCCTGGGCGCCTCCCTAGGGAGGTGTTCCAGGCACGTCCAGCTGGGAGGAGGCCTCGGGGAAGACCCAGGACTAGGTGGAGGGATTATATCTCCAACCTGGCCTGGGAACGCCTCGGGATCCCCCAGTCGGAGCTGGTTAATGTTGCTCGGGAAAGGGAAGTTTGGGGTCCCCTGCTGGAGCTGCTCCCCCCGCGACCCGACACCGGATAAGCGGACGAAGATGGATGGATGGATGGATATATATATATAGCTGTATATATATATCCTAAAAAGAGGTTTAATAATTGCTGTCTAGGCCTTAGGAAAAAGGCCAGATTGAAGACAATTTTTTAATGTAAGTACTTTTTAATTCTTCTCTGTGAAGAATAAAATATTTTCTTTCATTGTTTTTTATGTAATCTCTGTGTGTGTCTCTCCTCCCCTCTCTCAGTGGTGTGATTTTAAGGCTTTGCTCCTCATTGCCTGAGCACCAGCACTGTACTATGTGTCATGGTGAGATCTGTCTTCCTATTGGTGCTTTGGACCTTGTGTCACCCTTCCCCCAGTGTAGACGTGTGTGTGTGTGTGTGTGTGTGTGTGTGTGTGTGTGTGTGTGTGTGTGTGTGTGCGCGCGCGTGCATGCATCTCTCTCTCTCTCTCTCTCTCTCTCTCTCTCTCTCTCACACACACACACACACACACACACACACAGAGAATTGAAACTTGACTGTGTGGTGGACTCTGGTCTGTCAGGCTGTGTGAGGAGAAGAAACTCTGGCACATGTTCAAACTATGGATCCGAGCTTGGTGAGAATTAACTTTTCCTTCATTTACCTTTTTAATTATTCCCTTCTTTTTTTTTATCTTTTTAGGTGCCTGAAAGTTGTTATCATCCTTGAATAACTGCTGAATCTATTATTTTCTGCTCAGCATTTACATTTACATATTTTATGTTGACTAACTATTTGTAACTCATTGATAAACCATGTTAATATGGCAACATTAAAATGAACAAGGATTGGAAACTTTATTACAAAACAAGAACATGACTGTTAGTTTTGTGCACTGTATGTCTCCACAATATGTGATCTTTGTCTTGCAGACAATCCCGGTGGTGGCCGCTGTTTCTGTGGTGTTAGTGACTGTGCTGTACTTCCTCCTGGGAGGCTCTGCAGGACAGAAGAAGCTGCCTGTCACTCTACAGGATACCATGGTCAAATATTCCCTTCCCCTTATAGACAAACAGGTAGACTGCATACAGACACAAACATTTAACCAAGAATCAGTACTTCTTATTCTTGCAGGCACTTTCAAACCTGATTATACAGTAACTTTATATTCAACTGCTATACACGTGTTAGAACAATGTTTATCATTTCATACAACCTTCATTTTCCAGTTACCGGTGTACTAACCATCATGAACTAAGAAATACTAACGAAAAAACACTCATGTTCATCTAGTTTAAAGGGTTGGTTCATCAACACACATTTTCTTACTTACCTCCAGTGGTATCTAGCCATGCAAAACATTTTGGATTTTTAATTTTTGAATCAAGCTTCTGAGGTATCAGTCTGAGACTTCTGGCTGGTGGAGGTGAATTGAATTTGATTGTGAAGCTCACAGCATAGACAAAAAATAATTAACATCTCTTTCCAGAAAATGTTAATCTGGATGATCCACAGAACACATTGTCATACATTTTCACTGTAATTACTTTCTGTCCCTTTGAAAACTAAATTTAGCACAAAAAGTAAGGACATTTGTGTTTGGTAGATTATTTCTCTGTGGTAACAATGCTTTTCGGCATTTGTTTCTTATACCGTTGGAAAGCCTGTTTAGATCCCTTTCAAATGGTGCCCCATTTGTAAGGAACATGCATTTGTGGGATGAGCAGTAACGCTGAGTATGTGGGTTGCGCCCATGACAAATCTGCCAATGCCAAACAGCTTATTCTGCCATTGACTTGTTTGGTGGATTGGTGGAGTAACACCTTTTAGTGGAGGCAGTGTGATGTGTGGAGCGGCATCTCCCTCACTGGAAAAACGAGGATTGTCATCATTGGAGGCAATCTCAATGCAGAGAGATATAGAGATGAGATTCTGCAACCAGTGGCAATCCCATATCTCCACAGTCTGGGACCGAACGCTATCCTCCAAGATGACATCGCTTGCCCCCACAGGGCAGGGTTTATCAGAGACTACCTCCCGAATGTGGGAGTGGAGAGGATGGAATGGCCTGCCAGTAGTTCTGACCTCAACCCCATTGAACACTTGTGGGATCAGCTTGGGCGTGCTGTTCGTGCCAGAGTGACCATCACAACCACGTTGGCTGACTTGCAACAAATGCTGGTTGAAGAATGGGATGCCATCCCACAGCAGCATGTGACCAGGCTGGTGACCAGCATGAGGAGGAGGTGCCAGGCTGTTGTGGCTGTGTATGAATCTTCCACATGCTACTGAGGCTCCGGTTTGTGAAATGAATGAATTGTTAAATTGCCAATATGTCTTGATTCTTCAAATTTCAATCATCCAATCCACCAAACGAGTCAATGGCAGAATAAGCTGTTTGGCATTGGCAGAGAAGATTTGGCAAGTATTTCATGGGCGCAACCTACATACTCAGCGCTGCTGCTCATCCCACAAATGCATGTTCCTTACAAATGGGGCACCATTTGAAAGGGAATTAAACAGGCTTTCCAACAGTATAAGACTTATTGCCAAAAAGCATTGTTACCACAGAGAAATAATCTACCAAACACAAATGTCCTTACTTTTTGTGCTAAGTTTAGAAACCATAAGGCAAGTGAGAAAATGTTTTTTTTCCTAGTGTAATTTCTTTGGGCATTTCTGCCTTTATTGGATAGGAAAGCTGAGATATGAAAGGGGAGGAGGGGGAGGGGAAGACATGCAGGAAAACCATCACAGGTCAGATTTGAACCCTAGACTTCTGCGTCAAGGAATAAACCTCTGCATGTGCGCCTGCTCTACCAACTGAGCTAACCAGCCACATTTGTTGTCTTTTTCAAATCCTGTTTGTGTCCTCCCCAATTTCAAGTTAGTCAGATATTATTATATATATTATAATAATAATATATATTATATTTATGAGTCTCAGTGATTGACCCCTATTTTAAGCAATAAAGAAAGTAAGACATCTTTTTCTTAAACAATCTAGTAGCCTACCATTCTTGTCATGGTTTCAGAGAATGTGTAGGACCCAAATGCAGAGACTGACAGGTAGTGTAGTGTTGCTAGAGGATTTAATAATAAATCACCGATATAGTAATAAACAGCAGGCAAAATACAAACAGGAACAGGTAGAATCCCAAAAACAGGAACAGGCAGAATCCCAAAACAGGAACAGGTAGAATCCTAAAATGGGAACAGGCAGAATCCCAAAACAGGAATAACTAAATTTCAGGAACACCGAGACCACCGGGGTAGACGACAAACACTCTCACATGGAATACTGTAAACAGTACAATGACCTGACAACAGACACGGGGAACACAGAGACTAAATACAAGAGGTAACGAGCAAACAAGGGACAGGTGACACACATAAGACAATCACAAGGGCGGGAAAACTAAAGACAGGAAGTAAAACTAGACAAGACAAGGGAGACAACAGAGACTTCAAAATAAACAACAACAGAAACTGACAACAAACTCACAACCGTGACAATTCTTTCTGGCATAATTTCATTATTTTCAATTTAATAATTTCCTGAATTGTGTATCACCATAGTCCTTATGTAGAAATGCAGGAACTGGGATTAAAATCGAAAACATTTTTTTCTGGCGCAGGGCCCCCAGACCCCCTGTTTTGTATCCCCTCACTTCTCAAACCTAAGTTACACCCTTGGTTAAATATACTGTATAAAGACCACCTAGTCTCAAAATGAAGTCCCAGGACATTTATTTTGCAAGCTGTGAGGATATTGTACTATTTCTTTGTTTGTTTTTTCTAACCTGTGTGTGTCCTTGTACAGGAAATCAGCCATGACACAAAAAAATTTCGGTTTGGCCTTCCATCTGCAACTCATATCCTTGGACTGCCAGTCGGTACGGAAACAGCCCTCCTTTCTTGTTTTCTCTTCTGTTCTCTTCTCAGATAAGATTCTTCACAACTATAAACTTTTTCAGCCAATGATTTAAGATGTTTAAAAGCATCTTGGTGAGAAGTAAGCTTTTACACACTCATATATGAGCAGCAGTTGCATTCCTTTTACCTCTTCTTATGAATCTTCAGCACTTCATGCCTTACACGTGATGAGTGTTGACTTGTCTTAATCTTTGATTATAAGTTTCTTGAAATATGGCCATAAATGAGAACACAAGATCAGTAGGATCAGAGTCCCAATAAAAGATCTCTCAATAAGAGAGCTTTGTTTGTAATACCTCTAAATTATTCAGATGCAGATGATTGAACTGCAACACATCAAAGGATACTAGGTTACTTGGGTAAAAGGTGAGATATGGATCAATAAAAAGTAACAATTGCTAAATATAGCATATTTATTACAGTCCCAAATTGCAATAAAATAGTAGAATTAGCATGTCACTGTGGGGCTTACAGAGCTTACATACAGTTTATTTCCATTACAGTCAAAATACTCCTCTCATGCTCAAGGCTGGAATATAATTAAGTACATTTACTTACGTATTAAGTATTAAGTAATTAGAGGTAATTGTACTTTACTTGAGTATTTCTATCTTCTGCAACTTTATACGTCCACTCCACTAGAAATGCTGTACTTTTAACTCAACTACATTTGTCTGACAGCTTTAGTTCTTTTCAGATGACAATTTGATGATGACGGCGGATTTTCTGACACCGTGAAAAGTTGACTTTATAGAGCTAGGTGGTTCTCACAGGACAGGGACAATACAAACATATGATCATCTCATAAAATATGATGCATTGCTGTAGATTAAACTACCCAACAGTAAAATTAGTCAAAATGAGCACAACCTTAAACATAAGTAAACTGCAACATACACATTAATTATGGAGTGTGGTCTAGACCTACTCTATCTGTGTAAGTGTCTTGAGATAACTCCTGTTATGATTTGATACTATAAATAAAATTGAATTGAAATTGAATTAATGCAGCAGTAATTCTGAAAGATGTAATAGCTAAACATTGAACAATTATTTTACTGCACAATGAATGAGTACTTTTGCTTGTAATACCTAAAGTAATCACACATGCACACAGGATCCTGAAAGATCGTTCACACATACTCTTCAATGAAAATGAACTCCTCCCATCTGGCAGACGCTATAGAGCCAGTCGGTGCAAAAGCAACCACCTTTCAATTGTCCCCACATCGATAGCACTAATGAACAAACAACCAGTCCAGTACTCATCACTATAATACTGTGCTGGCCTTAACCTGTGTATGTTTACTCACCATGTGCAATTTCTTATATTCGCAATTTGCATTCTTTATTTGGGCAATTCCCATCTATGCGTAACTTACTTTAGAATGGGGCACGTGCAATACTTTACTATATCAGGGCCTGTTCAATATCCTCTCAACTAGTGGATGATCTTTATTTTATTTTTTTCTTGTCTTAAAGTACATTGTTGTCTTGACATTTATTGTCATGTACTGTACTGTCTGTTGAAAACTAATGCATGTGTTTGTATGCAGCAGATGAATTTCTTACGGGTCAATAAAGTTGATCTTATCTGATCTTAAAGAACATTCTGCTGATAATACTTTTGAATGCAGGACATTTACTAGTAGTGGATTATTTTCACAGTGTGGTATTAGTACTTTAACTTAAAGTAACGGATCGGAATACTTTTTCCACCACTGCTCATGCTTCATTTTTCCCATCCTCTTATTCCCTCAAATCGACCACCTCACTCCCTGCTTGTCCTCCCCTCTGTCCTCTGCACCAGGTCAGCATGTGTACCTGTCAGCCAAGGTAAACGGCAGTCTGGTGGTCAGAGCCTACACTCCAGTATCCAGCGATGAGGACCAGGGATGTGTCGACCTTGTGGTCAAGGTACTGTTTTTAACATTACTGATATAGCCTAGGGCACAGATGTCATGGTTGGCCTATAACTGCAGAGGTTTTTGTGTGGGTTATTTGGGTTGAAATATTGAAGGAATTTAAGGAATTCCAAGACAAAACCAAGTGTCATGCTTACAAGAGGATAAATACCAGTTAGCGACTAGCTGGTGCACCTATGGGTGTGTGACCGGGAGGTTGTCGGTTCAATCCCCAGACCGACAGGATCAAATCTGTGTGGGGAAAGTGAAAGAGCGGTGCTTGTCCCTCCCTCATTACCACCACTGAGGTGCCCTTGAGCAAGGCCCTTAACCCCAACCGCTCCAGTGGAGCTGCTCAATGGCCAGCAGATCAGACTGTGGTTGTACTGGGCAGCTTCCAGGTATGAAAGTGTAACTGCGTGAATGTGACAGGTCGTCATTGCAAATGAGAATTTGTTCTCAATCGACTTACCTGGATAAATATAGGTTAAATTAAAAATAAAAAATTAAAAACATAGTGTAGCATTTAGCAAAAGAAACCAAAACAGAGCTAAAAGGATAGTGAATAATGGATAATGGACTTACATTGGCTAGAACACATGACTCCAAATGAATGTTGCTCCTTATCTGCACAATGTGTGAATAAGCAATTGTTTGCTAACATGTTAGCAGTATCACCTTTATGAGTTGATAATAAGCCAACTTAATGTTCACAAAAGAATCAATAAATGGAGCTTTAAGCGGATGGTTTTAACAAAAGTTACCCACACTCAGGACCCTTACTATTGTCTTGTTAGTAGGACAAACTATTGGCTATGCTAATGCTAAGAGGTGATTTTTTTTTTTATGCCCCGTAGAGGCAATGATGAGCCAAAACAGTTTAAAATTGTTGTGTCCTTTTTTTGTAACTCAAGGTGTACTACAAGAACTGCCACCCCTCCTTCCCAGAGGGAGGGAAGATGTCTCAGTACCTGGACAACATGGCTATTGGAGATAGCATTGACTTCAGAGGACCCAATGGACTGCTCGTGTATCAGGGGAATGGTACAGTGTGTGTGCATAAAGAAAACAAAGAAAGATAAAGAATAAAAGACTAATGAAAACACTTAATTTTTGTTAAGCTGCTGCCACCAGCAGATGTCACTGTGGTACAATATAAGACTTTCAAAGAAACTTGGGCTGCCAAACACATAGGCCTATAATGCTGAATCTTACTCTCTCATGGTCAGGTCAGTTTTCCATCAGACCAGACAAGAAGTCAGAGCCGAAAGTTCGGAAGTTTAAGCAAGTTGGAATGATCGCTGGAGGAACAGGTGAGGGAGACATAAAGTGACATAAAGTGATTCCCTAAGTATGCTCACTAATATTAATAATTTGCATCATACAGTATTAGCTGAAAAACTGAATTGGCATAGTTTTATATAGAATTTACACCTAAATTGGCGGAAGCTTATTGGACTGTAATGGCTGATTTGTGGACATTCGCCCCGGTGTATTGGTCAGAATGTATTTGACAGGACCTCAGTATTCGTTCACTGCACTTTATTGACTTAAGTTAAAGGCACAGCAATAAACATGTCACTTATCCACAATAGGGAACTTAGTTAGAGTAGATTTATAAACCCATGGTTCTGTAAACAGAACATGGATGCTTAAGGAATGTAGTTTAACTTCCAAGACCATTTGAGGATATCGCCTTTGCAACCTCACTGTTGACAATATCATTTTATTGACAATGTAGAAGTTACTTGTATACCTTCCCATAATACCCTAGACACAAACCATCCTCTGAGATTAATTTCAATGACTTTTACCATCACAGGCATCACTCCTATGCTGCAGTTGATCCGCAGCATCACAGCAGACCCCACTGATAGCACCAAGTGCTCCCTCATATTTGCCAACCAGGTCCGCTATGTGTGGTATATTGTTTTGGGAAATCTTTCCTTCTCTCTCATTGTTAAAAAGTATTACTGTTCATAAATGGAAAATACTCAAAAATAAAATCTCTTTTTCTTACTCCCTCGCAGACTGAGAAAGACATCCTTCTGAGGGAGGAGCTGGAAGAGGTAAAAAAGAACCACCCTGATAAAGTGAAGCTGTGGTTCACACTGGACAAACCTCCGATGGGTAAGGTAGCATTTCTTTAACTATGGACCTAAGAACATGGTGGCTGGTGGGACCCTACTCAATATAAGCTGCCCTGTGTTTTAAAAGTGCACCCTGAAGCATTAGACCAGAATAACAACCAAAACAGGTGCTGTTCTTTAAACAGATATTGTTCTTATGACTTCTGACCAAAGAAGCAACAGGTATGTGTAATGTGGTCCTAATTTAAAAACAACTAGCACTGCAATACATTAACATGAGACAGATGCTAAAAATCTGCACTCATCAATATTTAGGGTAACAGCTGATCAAATGACAATGTATAATGTGAAAGGGGTCACTTGATGGGTCGCACAGAAAATTATCACCCAGTTCTCCTCAACTGTGAAGAACTTTTACCATATTTCAGTTAATTGTTTTGGTTTTACGGCCCACTACTTTAATGTTTTAGTTCAGTCCCACTGCTCTCATTAATCTCATTTCCAGCAGCCGGCATGTAATAAACCCACTGCACACTACCTGCCCTCACCAAACGACAGACAGACAAAGTTGGGAACTAGCTGGTGAACATAGTGGAGCATTTAGCAGCTAAAGAGCGAGAAGATATGTTTCTCAAGAGTTGCCAAAAACATGACTTTAAATAGAAATATCATATTAAAAGGGAGCAAAGCATGACATAGTGAGACACTTAACTTATGCTTGCTTCCCATAATGTGGGATCTGGTGGAAACATTTCCATGACTAATTTTATCATCTTACCATAAAGGACATACATGTATTAGTGCAGTGCCAGGCTATATGAATCTGAATAAATCAGCCTCAAAGCCTGGCCCTCTAATTTCACTTCTGGATATTCAGAGTGGGAAACCAAACAAAGGTTCCTCAGCTGGAGAAAATCCCCACAGGCTGAGGAAGAAGATAGTTCCAACAAGGTGTTACAGTGGCTTAGCAAACGCTCATGTCTTCCTTTGCATAATTCTTTGAGGAAGCAGAAATTATTAATGAGCGTAATGTTGTTACATAATCTCTGTTGTGAGGGCCTTGAATGCCACTCATATTCTGTCTCGTCTTTCATTAGTTCCACACAGAATAGAAACACATCGGTCCTTGATCATTATTCATTCAAAACAGGTGTTGCTTTTTGTTAGCAGTGTCATTATTTGGTTGCCTTGGGGGGAGAGATGACTATCTGTGGATGAAAGCACAAGTTCAACAAACCTTGTCATGTTTCTTGTTGATAATAGCATCAGTTGAAATCTTCCCGTGGAGAAAACAAAAACTAAGCAGATCATGTTAGTACACATTTTTCATCTTCTCCGCTGAATAAGCCATATTATAAACCACATTATGCCAGCATAGATGAGGGATGAAGACCAAACAAAAGTGAAATTATTTAGGAAAAATATGTTTTCATTCTGAATTTTGTCAGCTAAAAAAAAAAGATGTTGAGCTGCAAGTTGTTAAACATTTCTATAAAGTTGAAGGTTAATCTTGCTTTATCTCTCTTGCCTTTTCCTAAAGATTGGAGCTACAGCTCAGGGTTTGTGACCGATGACATGATCAAGGACCACCTTCCTGCTCCATCTACTGATGTCCTTGTTGTCCTGTGCGGTCCTCCACCGATGATCCAGAAAGCCTGTTTGCCAAATCTGGATAAGCTGGGACACAGAACAGAAAACATTTTTGCATACTAGTCTTTTGATTGACTACAAAATGTCTTTATTCCCTGTAATCAACCAATCACTAAACCAAAAATCAATGTACGAACACCGTTAATGGCCTAATACTATCATGATTTTCATTTAGGCATGTGTGGTTTTGATGGCAGTGATACTAGTACAACTGCCAACCTGTACCATAAAGTGGGTACACAATTGGCATCAAAATGAACCAGTATCATCACTATGAAAATTTCTATGGACTCAGGTGTCTTCTTTTATATACAGTATTTCATCAAACTTCCTATCTGTGGGTGCCTGGGTAGCTAACCTGGTAGAGCACGAGCCCATATACAGAGACTCAGTTCTCAATGCAGAGGCTGTGGGTTAGATTCCCACCTGTGAAAAGATGCACCGGTGAGTCCAAGCAATGTTTGCAACACTTGTATTCAAAAAGCAGTATTACAAAATTTCAATTTCAGACAATTATTTACTAATTTTATTATTACACTTCTTTGTGAACATAAAGACTTTGGTAAACTCATTTAAAGCACCGAAACAATTAGTACAACACGTCATAAGTTAAGGTTTTTTTTTAAAAGAGATTTGACGAATTTTAAAAAGCAAACATCATTGTTTCAGCTTTAGTGCCAAATTGTATCTTTGTACATTGCTCTGGAAATGAAAAAAAATTGTGCATAACTGTAAGGAAAGCTGAGTTTGTTCTAAACATTTTGATATGAAACACATGGGGATCAGTTATATGCAAATACCTTAAAAAGGTGAATTTAAGAAGCTGTGTGAAAATGCCCTTAGCCCTTAAAATAAATTTATTTTTTAGGCCAAAATGTGAATTCATGTGAAATAAAGATGTAAAATGACAGTGTTGGTTTTAATACTTTATGCTATATACAATCAAAGCACTGATGTATTGCAGTTCTACTGTTTTTACTAGATAAACTATTGTATAATATAACAACTGTACCTAACATGAACTTGATAGTATATACAAGACTTTCACCTTTAATGTGAAACATCCAAATCAGAATCAGGTTTATTGCCAAGTTTTTTGCATAACAAAAAACATAGTAAAAGAAAAAAAAAAAAAAAAAAACAGCAAGTAGCCTACTGCAAAAGTCAGGAAACTATAGAATAGAAAAATGTACAATACAAATATGAACACATACTATAGAATTATCTAGCCTACAATATATCTGTTTTAAAATTAAAAAAGCTGTACAGGTTTGTGCATGAATGTGCAAAATGACCAGGTAATGCAAAAGTTTGCGGTATGAAGTATAAAGAATATGTGCAAAGTACAGCAGTAGTAGTCCAATAGATGTCCACGCATAGAGACAGATGTGGAGGCTTTACGTTAATATAAACATATTATTTAATTTATTGTTATTATAAGTTATTTATTCAAAAATCTCCCATCAGACCATTACATTACATTACATTACATTACATTACATTTATTTAGCTGACACTCATCCACAGCGATTTACAACACATGTATTTAATACCATATGGATACAACACCAAAATAGCAAAGGTCATGCAATTACATCCAAACAAACTATAGCAATAGTAGTTAAGGATTACAAATGTAATGTAATCTAATTCGTTCTTAAATAGCGCTATTGATATTCGCAACCGCTTTTGTCCGACATCAATGAAGGCATCACCGGAAAATGGGCGTGTTTGTCTTCACCAACATGTCGGCATAGGAGTTTTTATCAAAACTTTACAGTGAATATTTAATCAATTTAGACGTCCAGCAGTTAACAATTGGAGGAATATGGTGTGTGAGCGTAGCGTTGACTTAGTTAATCCTTTTGATAAAGGTTTATTATGTAGGTTTATAGTTTTAGGGGTATTAATCAGCATAAACTTTCCGGTTTCTGACTGTGAAGGAATCAATTCAGAGAGATGTCTCGTCTGGGGTCCAGGGCTGAACCCCGACACAGTTTTACCAGTCCGCTACTTCTTTATTCACGCGGTCAATTCAAAAGGAGAGAACCTGACTTTATCTCCAGGTAAACCGACAACAAACATTGTATGTGTTAAAAAGCGGAATTATTTTAAACATAGGATCACTGGAACGGTTGCAGCCAAATGGCTAGCTAAGCTAGCTAACAACTAACGTTAAACCCCAAACTGATTTGGCAACAACATGGTTTGTACATAATCAACAAATGTAGCGATAGACTAGCTACATCCAACAATGGTTTGTTCGTGTTATTATCGGCGATAACTGATAAGTAAACACACTATAGCCTTGAAACCCATTCTAGTACTCTTTTGAATCATCCTCGGTGTCCCTTAACCCTGAAAAAAAGTATTTTCGAGAGGTGACTTTGGTCAACTAACAACAAATGGCCATGTATCAGGGCTAGGCAGGTGCCTTTTGTGCAAAAATTATGGAAGCTATGGATTAATTAACACCTGCAGAAAGATTAAATGAAGTATATTCGTCACTTTATTTGTCTTTATATGTGTTGTTTAGGTAAAGACACATTTAAAGTGAAGATAAGTCCGCTGAACAAACAGGAGCACATTCGTATCCATGTACCTCCACCTCTGGACAGGGGAGACGGGTCTTTTCTGGTAAGGTACCGGCTCTATGGCACTGTGCTGAAGGGACTGGAGGTTGAAGTCCTCCACCAAGATGCTGCTGTTGCCAAGTCACCTTACGTCATCCAAGGTTTGTGTTGCCTTATGCAATAAACACTGGCATGGTTTCATGTCAAGTAATTATTATTTGTATTGTCCATAATCACGAAAGGACTTTTTAATCTGTAGAGCACACAACACCCTCTGTCCTTTGTCCCCCAGTCCCTCCCAAAAGCTCTTTAACAGGAGGAAAATGTTAGAAACCTTAGAAAGGATCCTCTTACAGGACGGACAGACATGCACCACACACTACGAGAGCTGTGTTGCAAAAGAAAATCAATATTTTATCACCAGTATGACAAATATATGCACAATGAGAAAAAACAAAGCCTCATTGAGCTTGTCACAGTAATTTCTATGCAAATTAAATTGTTATTATATAATATTGTGGCCAATTTGCGATTCACTTCACATCACAATCCCCTCAAAACAGCACACCAGATGCTTGGCAAATATGGAGAAATTGTGTAACATGAGTCCATCCTGTCTCAAAAAGGCTAGACATCATCACTGTTTCATAACAAGAGTTTAACACCAACTCCTTAATAATAGTTTAACACCAACTCCTTAATAATATGCAATAAAATGCATCATTAATTCTGAGGGTGCGAACAGTAAAATGTGATGCAGAATAGATGGAACAAATGCCACCTTGCTTTGACCTGCTCTGACTCCTTCGTCTAACCCTATGTGTCTCATTGTTTAACGCTCAGGTCCAGTCTATCATGAATACTGCGACTGTCCAGAACCCAATGCTTCCGTTTGGCAGAGCATCATGCAGTGTCCCGCTGAGGAGCCTCAAATTCTGGCAGACTTTAAAGCTTTTCCAACAATTGACCTGCAGCGTCTCCGACAGGAAGCACCTCCCAGATTCGCCAACAGAGGAGGTCTCATTCACTACGCCATCATCAACAACAAGTTGTACCGCCGCACTCTGGGAAAATACACCGACTTTAAGATGTTCTCTGATGAAATGCTGCTTTCTCTAACAAGAAAGGTAAGGTTGTGTGTGATTTCTAGGGATGTTAAAGGATCATACTGGTGTTTTGGCACATTTACTACATAGTTTCTAGAGATGTTCCAATACCATTTTATCCTTCCAGATATCCATTCCGATATATAAACGTGCGTATCAACCGATGCTGAGTACAGACCTGATACCAGTGCACTAAAAAAAATGAAATCTTTTTTTCTTTTTTTTTTAAATCAACTGTAGCCCTGTGTAGATGTAATATGATTGCTGTTCTTGTTGTATGGCCTAGCTTAGGTTCAAACCTTTGTAAAACAGGAACAAATACAGAGAATGAATGCCATAGAACTTCCTTTTATCATCTAGTTTGACAGTCAGTCATAACAGAAAAATAAATATAAATCTAATACATAGGAATTCCATTAAAATACTACTAAAGTGCAGCTCAATTTACAAGTTTGCAAACAACTGTTATATCCAGGGGAAAGACTCTCGTACTCCCCAATACCAGCATTTTAGGCATTTCCGATACTGGTATCGGTATAGGAACAACTCTAGTAATTTCTTAATGTAACTGTCAAGAGACTGCATGTGGCATATTGTGGTTGGTGATTTCAATCTCTGTTTTTTTTAATTTGCGGTGGAAGGTTAGGGTGCCTGATGTGGAGTTTTACTTAAATGTTGGCGACTGGCCATTAGAGACGAGGAGGACTGATGCTGTTCCAGTTTTGTCATGGTGTGGCTCTACAGACACACGGGACATTGTCCTCCCCACTTACGAGGTCACACACTCCACCCTGGAGACCATGAGAGGTGTCACCAATGACCTGCTGTCTGTCCAGGGAAACACAGGTAACACAAACGCACACAAACACACTTTTAATTTTATTAGGGAGCCGAGATCTGCAACGGGGTCTCTCTTGCAGTTGTAGGCCTTCCAGAAGCTTTGTAATCCAGTCTTTTTCCGGAGCATTTTTTTTTTTTTTATACAATTAATACACAATGATGAAATCATACATCATATTACACAAAACGATATATCCCGTCACAGTGGCGGCTTAATTGTTTTTTTGCCTGGAAGATGAAAGCTTACCTGTTCCAAAGAGTGTTCCTATAAGATTGTAGGACTTTCAGAAGATTTGTAATCAGGTCTGGAACTGCAATGTCTTTTCAGAACCTTTGTACACTAAATTCAAAATGATATATCAAAACCTAAACCGTTATCTGTCTATTTTTCAGCATGAAAAGTCTCGATTTGTTGTCTGTCACCATTTTTTCTATTCCATTTAGGCCAGGATTAATCTCCAAATGCACTAGCAGATAGTCTATGGATGTAACCATGGATTTTAATCAAAAATGATCCACCCTAAATTTAACTTTTAAGGTCAATAATTCTGATGATGTTCTTTTTTGTGGTTTAAATACTTATGAATTGATTATTGTACACATGTTCATTTCTGTTTCTCTCACAGCATTTGTAGTCATCAATTGTGTATGTGGATTCTAACCTCTGACTGTTTTTGCATTTTAATCACAATAGTGTGAGAAAAAACTGGAAAGTTATTTGAATTTGAAGTAATGAGTCAGGAGATGTAGCCACCCTTACCCAAGGCTTAATGTGTCGTTAAAGTCCTCCTTTCATACACTATTGTTAGTTCAATATTTCCTATTATACAGTATCTTACAAAAGTGAGTACACCCCTCACATTTTAGTAAATATTTCATTATATCTTTTAATGGGACAACACTGAAGAAATGACACTTAGCTACAATGTAAAGTATTAAGTTTACAGCTTGTATAAATTGTAAGTGTGCAGTCCCAGATTCCCAGAGTCCCCTCAAAATAACTCAACATACAGCTATTAATGTCTAAACCGCTTGCAACAAAAGTCACTACACCCCTATGTTAAATTCCCATAGAGGCAGGCAGATTTTTATTTTTAAAGGCCAGTTATTTCATGGATCCAGGATACTATGCATCCTGATAAAGTTCCCTTGGCCTTTGGAATAGCCCCACACCATCACATACCCTTCACCATACCTAGAGATTGGCATGGGGTAGATTCCATAAAATCATCTCTCTATCATCTCTTTATCAGGATGCATAGTATCCAGGATACTATGCATCCTGATAAAGTTCCCTTGGTCTTTGGAATTAAAAGAGCCCCACATCATCACATACCCTTCACCATACCTAGAGATTGGCATGGTTTTATGTCAGTTAGCCTAATAGCTAGTTTGATTTGCATTGAGACATGATTTTATGGAAAGTACCCCATGCCAATCTCTAGGTATGGTGAATGGTATGTGATGATGTGGGGCTATTTTAATTCCAAAGGCCAAGGGAACTTTATCAGGATGCATAGTATCCTGGATCCATGAAATAACTGGCCTTTAAAAATAAAAATCTGCCTGCCTCTATGGGAATTTAACATAGGGGTGTACTGACTTTTGTCGTCAGCGGTTTAGACATTAATGACTGTATGTTGTTATTTTGAGGGGACTGCACATTTACACTGTTATACAAGCTGTAAACTTAATACTTTACATTGTAGCAAAGTGTCATTTTTTCAGTGCTGTCCCATTAAAGGAACACGCCGACTTATTGGGAATTTAGCTTATTCACCGTAACCCCCAGAGTAAGACAAGTCGATACATACCCTTCTCAGCTCCAGCATTAGCTTAGCCTAGCACAGATCCTGCAGGTAACTGGTTCCAACTAGCCTACTGCTCCGAATTGTGACAAAAGTGACAAAATAACGCCAACATGTTCCTATTTATATGTTGTGATTTGTAGAGTCACAGCGTGTACAAAAAACAACGTAACATGAGACACAGCCACCTTCTAACAGTAAACAAACCAGGAACTATATTCTCAGACAGGCTTGCTGTGAGCATATCACTCCGCCCAAGTACTATATTCTTCCGCCTGAGAATATAGTTCCCGGTTTGTTTACAGTTAGAAGACGGCTGTGTCTCATGTTACGTTGTTTTTTTGTACACGCCTGACTCTATAAATCACAACATGTAAATAGGAACATGTTGGCGTTATTTTGTCACTTATTCGGAGCAGTAGGATTGCTGGAACCATTCACCTGCATGTTCTGTGCTGGCCTGATGCCGCTGGAGCTGTCAGACAGCGTTACAGCAAGCACGGAGATGAGAAGGGTATGTATGGCCTTGTCTAACTCTGGGGATTATGGTGAATAAGCTAAATTCCCAATAAGTCGGCGTGTTCCTTTAAAAGATATAATGAAATATTTACTCAAATGTGAGGGGTGTACTCACTTTTGTGAGATACTGTATGTCTAATTGTTTATTCAAATTTATGCTTTTTAATTATATGAGTTAGAGCTCTTTGGACCTCATATCTTCACACTTTCTGCCTTTTGGGGGTAACATTTGCATCTCTTTCTCCAGGGCCTCCATGGATTAACAAAACAGATCGAGCGTTTTTCCGTGGCCGGGACAGTCGAGAGGAGCGCCTTCACCTGGTCTCTCTGTCCAAGAAAAATCCAGAGATGCTGGATGCAGGCATCACAGGATGGTTCTTCTTCAGAGAGAGGGAGAAACATGTTGGCAAAGCACCGCTTGTTGGATTCTTTGACTTCTTTAAGGTAAGGAAAAATAAATGAATATCTTGTTCTAATCTAACCCTAACCCTATCCTGTAACTTAAAGCTGCAATGTGCAACTATTCTCACTGAGGCAGGTGCTTTGCCCTTAATTTTATGTAACTGTATTATTGTTACTTTTGTCTGTTTTTTAATGTAATTTCACGTAGCCTCACCTTGACACAATTAGGGTAACTTAAAGTTTTTACAACCTGGACCCTATTTTAAGTTTTTGTGTCTGAGGGACTGATGGGAACAAAAACCCTTGAAATTGGTCCAGTATTAAGCAAGACCGCGACAGTCGACAGTGGCGAAACAAGCTACAATGTTTTGCTACAGGGCAATTGCGCACCTTCAATTTACGTCCACAAAAAGTGCTTGTTTTATTACTGACATGCTCAGATTATTGTTCTAACAACATTATGGAAAGGATCCCTACAGAGGTTAAACTTTTTGTTAATATGAAACCGTTAAAAACCATGTACCCACCAGACTCCATTTAAATAAATGGAGGAATAAATAATTTTATCATAGAAAAATACACTTCAAAATTGACAGAAACAAAAATAAAAAACTATCTAGGTTCGTCTTTCCACTGTTCTAGCAATCACTACTCTGGTTTGGTTAAAAGGAACACATAAGTACATTATTGGAAATATGTTGGCTTTATACAAGCTAAAAGTATTTATATGGAGTCTGGTCGGTTTGGCAATGGTGATTTCTGATCTGCTGACAGTTTCAGGATTCTCGCTCAATACTAAACCAATTTCAAAGATTGTTTACATCTAGTCATTAGTCACTTAGACACCAATGCACAAGATTACCCTTTAAATAAATACACTAAATTAAAGAAACACTTGATATTAAAAATAGTTTGACGCTTTCTCCTCTTTTAGTACAAGTACCAGGTGAACGTGGATGGAACAGTGGCAGCGTATCGGTTTCCTTACTTGATGCTCGGGAACAGTCTGGTCCTGAAGCAGGACTCACAATATTATGAATATTTCTACAGCCAGCTTAAAGCAGGCACTCACTACATTCCCGTGAGGAGAAACCTGTCGGACCTTTTGGAGAAAATCAAATGGGCCAAAGAGAACGACGCTGAAGCGCATAAGATTGCCAGAACAGGTCAGACAGTGGTCAGAGAGCTGCTGCAGCCCAGCAGACTGTACTGTTACTACTACAGAGTGATGCACATGTACTCAGAGCGGCAGACAGGACAGCCAACACAGCATGCAGACATGGAGCTGGTACCTCAGCCGGACGACCACACTGCTGTGTGTACATGTGAGGGTAAAATCCACAAAGAAACCAATATGAAAGATGAACTATGATGCAATTGGTGTTTAGTCATTAGTTTGTTTTCTCTGAAACATTCCTGCCATATGAAGAGTGAATGTAATTGAATGTTCCTGATCCTCACAATTTTTGATTTTCACCGTTTGAAATTAAACCTTACAATTACATTACATTTTGCCTTTATGTTGGATAGTAAAGGCAGTTTTTGGAATTATTTAAAATAAAAACTCTGTAATCAGCCATTTTAAGTCAAAACTGCAGGACATTGCCAGTGCCACTCTTTGTTTTTAATACTGTTGTGTTGATTTTTTTGTATCTTTTGTAAAGTTCTGGTTAGTAATGCAAGAAACTGTGGATAAAATTACTGTTTTTTTTATACCTTTGCATTGGATATGTGTATACAGTATTATCTTAAAATAAATACATCTTAGATAAATTGTAGTTTGTAGTTTTCTGTAAAGTCTTATTAAAGATCATAAAATTCAGTTCTATTTGTACACCCTGAGACAGATCCTTGCACTCATCGCCCAATCTTGAGGTTGCAATCACACACTAAAACACCCTAGAGAAGGTACTTCACAGTCACCCTCCTGTGTTGTCGGAGATATCCACACCTTTGTGCGGTCTGCTCCTTGCCGCTGCCGGCCTCTTATGGCCACAACACCTGTTTCCGCTGTCAGCGCCCATTCTCTGCCATTCGGAAACTCACTGGCTCCTCGGCCCTTTTCCAAATGTGTGAAAATGGCACTAATCCCTCTTAGATGATTAATTCTTGCCTCATGGCTTCCTCACAACAGGAAGCCATGGCCCACACGGCTCTAGTCATTTAATGGGTCAGGCAGCAGGGTTTTGCTATTAAGTACATAAAGAGTGATCCCCAGCAGGCTCGAGGTCCCGGCCGTAGCTCGGAGTGATTTCACCTTTTGGCTTACAGTCACCTCCGCGTGGGGGTGTGACTAGGGTGTGTTCCCCATTTCATCTAGGTTTTCAGTAGCCCTCTTAACTACCAGCCCAGCTGGCCCATTCTATTCCCTTTGCTAAGTTTAATACAGTACGTAACCCTTGTAAAGTAATGGCATAACATGAGCTGTAACTAGTATAAGCATGTGTGGCCAGCAATGTCCATCTGTCAGTGGTCCGAGAGTAACCTACCATTCAGTATAGTCTTTATATTTCTCTGTGTTGTGATTATCAGATCAGCACGGCTTTGCTTGCTAGTGTGTCCACCTCTATTTTCTTTAAATTATTTAATAGCTTTGTTTATGGATAGCGCTTGCAGACTGTACATTTTAAACAGTTGGAATATGTCATTTGTATGGAAGCCCATAGGTGACTTAATTAAAATGATGATGTGAAAATGAAAATCCACAATACCATTATCATTTTCCACATTTCTTTGTGTTTTTTGTGCGAAAAATACAATTGCATTTTTATTTTCACATACTCATTTCACATGGGCATTTTATGAACCTATTAAAATGAAAATGGAAAAGCTGTGTGACATTTCATTTTCAAAGTTGTACAGTCGACATTATTCAAATGTTTATTCAAATTGTCAGTCGGGACACACCTTTTTAAGATGTGCTTTGTTGGTTGAAATGATTACCTACAGCACACTACTAGAATGTAAAGGCATAATACAAAACCATGCTGAATCAGGTGCCATGTCATTTCTCCGACACTACATTGTTCCGACTTCTCAATAACCCGAAAAATTCCCTTTGGTCCAACAGCCCACTCATCCTGACCTTAAAGTGATGGTTCGGAGTAATTTCACCCTAGGGTCCTTTGCACCATGACCTCGAGCCAAACACCCCCCCAGAAGCTTTTTTCACCTGGGTCTAACATTGGGAGAGTTAGCGTAGAGCAGCGTTATCAGCTGAATAGCTTATTAGCGCAGGGGCTAATGGACCCACGTTTGTATCTCGTAAATGACCCCACTAATAATGCCCGAAATGATACCAAACTTCTACACTAGTACATATAGGTTATGTACTCATAAAACGATGGATTGGAAAGTTTGTAAGTACACCAGAAGTTCATGAACACTTGCCTGCTCTCTTCTGCTCTCTGTTGCTGCAGCTGCTGCTGTTGCTACCTGCAGTTAGACGAGTGCTTAGGGCCGTCTACAAATTACTACATCGAAAAGAGATACAACAAAAATATTTATTAATTTAATGATTAAATAAGGTAATGTCTCCAAACTTATCTCAGTTATTACTTGTCTCCTGCTAGTTATACTACAGAACTTAATTTAAAAAAAAAAAGTTAAATAAAAAAATATTTTTGTTGCATCTCTTTTCGGTGTTGTAATTTGTAGACAGCCCTAAGCACTCGTCTTACTGCCGGCAGCAGCAACAACAGCAGAGAGCAGAAGCCAGCAGGCAAGTGTTCATAAACTTCTGGTGTACTTACAAACTTTCCAATCCATCGTTTTATGAGTACATAACCTATATGTACTACTGTAGACGTTTGGTATTATTTCGGGCATTATTAGTGGGGTCATTTACCAGATACAAACGTGGGTCCATTAGCCCCTGCGCTAAGCTATTCAGCTGATAACGCTACGCTAACTCTCCCAATGTTAGACCCAGGTGAAAAAAGCTTCTTGGGGGGTGTTTGGCTCGAGGTCATGGTGCAAAGGTCCCTAGGGTGAAATTCCTCCGAACCATCACTTTAACTACTCAAGGTCAAATGCCTAACCCCAACCAATCGAGATGCTTCGTAGGGCGGGTCTTGGCGTGGCCATAGTGGGATTCGTAATTTTGCCACCAGCGGGACGTCGGACTAATTGGCTGTACGACCAAAGGGAAATTTTTGGGGTTTTTGAGAGGTTGGAGAAATGGGCAGCCCCGCTGGATGTTGTACATCAGGAGAAAGAAGTGTAATCCCTCTGGCACTTCCTCCTCTCACTTTACTTTTCAGTGAGCACTTTGAAGAGATGTAGCTCATTACAGGTAAACCCTTATCTATCCTAGAAAAGCCTTAGGTTGCCGCTTGCTAAAGACAAATCTTTTACTTTATGTGTCCACAATAATGTATTTAGTATGGTAAAAAAAGGTGGGTGCACTGCCTACATCATGGCCTTCTCTCTAGCATAATTTCTTATATGTTTTCTGCTGCATTAGTATATGCTGCATGTATAGACAAACTGCTTTGTTCATTTGGCTTAATATCTTATATGCAGCTACTTTTTGTTTTGTAACGTTGTTAGCTTGATTCACACATCTTTTCAGGTTAACCAGCTATTTCTTTCCAATGTGTATTTTACCGCCCTCTTTGACCTTTGGTCTTGCACGTGGAAAACATTTTAGCATTGCAAATTCTTTATAAAAAGAAAAAAAAACAAGAACAGAATCAGATACGTTGAGATGTGTATTTGTTAAATGATATATACTATGTGACAATAATAGCAGAGATTTACAAGTTTTTTTTAAATTCATCCAATAATGTTATACATCAAAAGGTTTGATTTATTTCACTTAATAATTTTGATACATGACAAAAAGAAATATTTTAATTGTGTACCTTTTTTGACCCCACTGTATACTAATGTATCATGGTAACATCATTTAAACAATATGACATTAGATAAGAAAACATAAAGGAGAAAAACATTTTATTTTCTAAAACTCTCCATGTTATTAATATCTTCATCATTTGAAAGTGCTATTGTGTTAGTGTCTCACACTGCATTAGCATCTGCCTAGCTTTCCAGTTACCAGTTATCCAGTAAACTTAAACACTATATAACTTGTAAGAAGTGCCAACAACAACTAGGATAGATTGAAAATAATCAGTACTGTCTCTTAAAGGCCTTGCACATTATCAAACTCAACATCGTAGTAGGTCTGGAGGTTGTTTTTTTAAGAGATACATCAATAGCTCCCACATTTATACCACATAAAATGCATTACAGTATCATCTTATTAGCCATTATATATTACGAGTTCCATCTGTTTAGCTAAATTTAATCATGAGAGTGAGAGGGTCTCCCTCTTTCTTAGTGACAATGGCCTGCATCATTCCTTGAGGTGTATGGAGATACCTTGAACCTTTGAAGAAGTTCTCAATAAAAGCTCTGTCAATCTTGTCGCACTTCCCGATGGCGGCCTCAAAGTTGTTGCTGAGTACGCCATAGATATTCTCCTTGTCGCTTTTCCTCCCCAAGAACAAGAAGAGGGCGTAGCAATCCTTGCCGATGGATGTACAGAAGTCCACCATCCTCTCGTACATTGTCTTGTTGCTGGACTCCTTCTGGGCAATCTGGACAGACTCACTGAAGGCCTCCGGGGGGATGCTGTTCTCCTCAGCGTCCTCCCTGTCGGGCAGGTGTAGGACCTGCACAGCAATCTGGATCCGAGGGTTCTTGGTGGGCTTCTCCAGCACGGCCCAGACCCAATCAGCCCCCAGGAGGATTCGCTGCCCGGGCGTCATGGCCGTGCAGTTGAAGGCGTCTGTCATATTGAGGCTGACACTCTGAGAGATGTAGGTCATCAGGAAGACCTGTTGGACGACAAGATGTTTTAAAGAACACTTAAAATAAGTTTTCTACAATTCTAAAGGTTTGCTGTCTTCAGTTTTTTGTAAGTATAAAGTTACTTACCTGAGTGAGCACCTCAGGGCTTGGGTAGAATTTGTCCTCTGGGTCTTTGAAGAGGAGGTATTCTTGAGTTCTGGATGAGGCGGCAGAGATGCAGTCATTGAATAGAGGTATGAAATCGTTGGGTTTGGAGACTGGGGGCTTCCTTAGTGTGGAGAAGATGCTCGGTCGAAGGGACATGTTCTGATCGTCGGAGGGACTGCTGGCGAAGCCACGCTTATAAGAGGAGAAGAAATTGGAGTTCTGGAAGAGGTTAGAATTGGGTTTGCTGGTGGTCTGGCCCATGGTGGACTGACAATGGAGGGCGGGAAATCAGAGGGTGGTCTCCCTGATACACTGGAAAGAACATTTGTACCATTAGAGTATAGAGTGTAATCTGAAAAGAAGATATGTTGGTAAAAAGTTGAGTCTAGTATTTTGATAGTTGTGTCCTTGAGGTACATAAGAAAACCTTTATCTGTACTAATGCTGTGCCTCCAATTGGAACCATTGTTTCTGCCTAGTCTTTCATTTAACTAGGAATAAATGGTTTTGTCCATGTTGCACATTAAAGACATACCACTTTTCTGTCCACCTATGCAATGCACTACAGCAGGAATAACATGGTCTGATATCTACAAAAAAGGGCTTTACAAATAATTACAGATACTCACCAGGATGGGTCTGGAAGTTTCTGTCGTTCCAGGTATACTACCTGCCCTCCACTCCTGGCCCCTTTCCTGCTGAGATACACAGTGTGTGTACGGTGCTGTATGTGAAGCTCAGTCTTTAGTCTCCCAGAACTTTTAGTGCAATAAAGAGGATTTTCTATCCCAGGTTTCGAGTGGGAGTTCCTGCCAACAGTGTTCGCATGGGTGTGGTGTTTGTAACTCGTCAAATTTTAGGTAAGCCAACAAAAGACTCATCTTTCCAGTTAACTCCAAGCCTGAAGGGTTTGATGAGTAAACATGCTTAACACTCTCTTTTCAGAAAGAAGTGCAAACGAGGACGTGTAGTTTGGCCGAGGATGGGAGGGGAGTCTCACTTCAAATTCATAAATGGGGGTGGGATGGTGGCTGGATGGTTAGGAGAGACTTAAGGGTAACATCTGACATTTACTGTTCTTTTTGTAAAGTAGTCCAGTTGTAGGATATGTCAAAGACTTTACTGTAGCGGTGTGTTATTGCAGGTTAGTGCATATACTGTATGTTAGCCTAAGGTAACTTTCCAAAACCCTTAACATTAGCTGTTTACCACTCAGTCTATCAAAGTGTTTTTATTTTTGCCGACCAAACATAACAATTCCTACCGTACATTTTGTGCAGTCATATGTATACATTGTACGAGTAGGTTTTCTACTTCTTTCCTAAGTGGACAAGGCCAGTTATACAGTGCTTAAAGACAGTGCTGTACACTGGCCAGGGTTTAATGATACGGTTTTTAAAAAAAGAAAAGAAAAAAATTCTACTTGCCCAAAGTCAATTTTTACTGGCCCCTATACAAATTGGTTGCTTTTATCCTGGCACTCCAGCTTGTTTTCTACATGAAGACATTTAGAAAAAAAAAGTATCCACTTTTATCTGCTTTGGACTTAAGCTTGCGGAAACCTTGTTTTACTACTACCAACCAAGAAAACCTTCTTCCAGCCATCATCTTCTGTTCCTAACAAGAAACCTATCAGTCACGCATCACTAGCGCCAACTCATTTCTTGATTGGCCAACGGCACATTTAAATCAAATCATTCTACAAGCATTCTCCGACGTGGGCAAGGGGAGGGGGGCAAGAGAAGGATAACGTAACTTACTATGATACCAGGATGATCTGAAAAAAATATAAAAACTTTTTTTTTAACCCCGAAAGCGCAAGTTAGTTTACTTGCCCCAAGCCATCGAGCAATTCTTATTGTTGAACCCTACTTGCATATACAGTACAACTGTAAAAACAAAAACGCTGTCAAATGAACCATAATTTGTGCCAATACCAGACAAAATATTCCTGTTGGTTTACAAGTTCTTTTGTAAGTTTGAGAGTTTACAAAATACAATAATGACACATCGGCCAATTTTGTATTTATTCTTTAACATAAACACATAGCATATACATATATCTTTGATAAGGATTCCTTCTAGCCAAAACTCCTGAGAAAATAGTATTTGGCTTTTCAGTTTCAAAATGCTCCATCATGTTTTCATCATGTCCAAGGAAGAATTTGACACGTAGACGATTGGTAGAGGACGGCTCTATTTCCTGAGCCACAGCCACCTAACAAGTAAGTTCTTGTCCTATTCAGCCTTTTCACATACCATCTCCTCTGAGAATATCTAACAATTGTAACAAAATAAACAATTTGTATCCACATGTTGTGCTGGTAATGTCTCTTAACTTAAAAATGATCATGCACAGGAGCTCAACACAATTATAATTGTGTATGTGTGTGTTTCCTTGCCATTGATTGAATGAATTTTCAATCTGGCTCTATTTCTGTCTTGTCTCTTGTTAGATCTTGCAAATGGCTGAATCTCCATTTGTTATGTTAGAGCTTACAGTCTTGGGCACTCTTACATCACAGACTCCATCAAAAATATATTATACTTTGCATATCATATGATGGCCATTAGAACAAGAAATGACTAATGTGGCTCTGTTCTCTTTGACATAGCATACCATTACAGTATACACAGTACACAGTTGATGTGAGCATTTAAGAGAAACAAAAAAAGCAAAAGCAGTAAAAAAAGAGATACTCTACAGGGCTTGTGACTAAAGTTCAGTTAATTATTGTGAAAAATAAAATATATATATTTTTGGAAGCAACATCTGATGATTGTTTTCCACATTGTGTAAGTCCACTTCATTGTGACTTCAGGGTGACTGTAGGTGTTACATGAGGTATCAGCGGCTAGTAGAAGTAGCTCCATGCTGCAGTGTTAGGCTGGGGCTTGAGATACAGTACAGGTGTCAGATTGGTTGCTACAAGTCTTTATGGTTGATTGACATAGTGCGGCAACAGTGTCGGGTCATTGTCCTTCAAACTAGCGCCGTCTGAGAGTGCCTCAGCTCCTTCCGCGGCTCGTCTCGGCTGAGCAGGTACTGGAAGCAAAGCATCATGGGAGTGGTAATGGGTTAGAGAGCTTGGGAGTTGGTGTTTGCCACTGAGCTGGGATCAGTTAACATAATTAGTTTCAGTATATATGACAATATTCTAAACCATAAAGACCATCAGAGACTCTTTTACTTATGTCAAATGGCTTTATGGTACAAAACAGAACAAACAGCACATTATTTCAAGAGTAAACTGATTTGGAAGGCAGTACCATTACTAAATACTTCCAATTGTGTCATCATAGGTCTCATTTGTTATGGAAATGATACAATTTTTGTCTAAAATGTTGCACATAACAAATAGCATCTTGCAGGATGTATGAGGAAAACTTATCCCAAGTCAGAGCACAACCAGCTTTACAGCAGAGTTGAGCAACAATAAGCATTTTCACAGCAGATTTTGTTGACTTGTCATAGCATGAAAAGGACAAGTGGAACTAATACAATTAAAGACTCCACTATATTTTAGAGAGAATCCTCTGACAGCTATTGTTACTTTGTAGATTTCAGATTTTTCCATACAAAACACAAGATCATCTTGATATTATACATTAACTATATTAGTAGTTACTTTTAGCTCCACCTCGACCAGCTTAATTAGAACAATAAAATGCTGCTTACATGTCAAAGCTATAGTGCGTAGTAGTTTCCATGAGGAATTCTAAGTGATGACAACAACATTGTCGGCACATTCACGTGATACAAGCCTTCCATGATCGCGTACGCCACCCCAACCCTCCTCCACGCAGTTGCTAGTAGCCAAGGAGGACACGGAGGATAAAAAAACCATAATGGACTCTTCAGAAGAGGTAATTATCTTCACTCGAGCTTCTGCACAGGAAAGTCACTGGACGCCACAATCTTCTGAACATAGTCATACTGAGAAATACAGTGTTGTGTGGAGCTGATAGTCTTAATTAGCTTTGTAGCAACTCATTTGGCAATGGCTTGAATGTAACGGACGTTCATTAATATCACAAAGTTAAGCTTTAATTGCTTTTTATTTTGATAATTTTAGTAAGATATTTTTGTGTACTTTAATGTAAAGAAATAGTTCTACCTTTTGAGAAATATGTGTACACGCTTTCTAGCCTAAAAAGTTAGATAAGAAGATCAATGCCACTCTCATATCTGTGTGCTAAATACGCAGCTGGAACTTGCAGCCACACTTAGCATAAAGACTGGAAACAGATATAAACATGCTGCTAGCCTGGCTCTTTCCAAAGGTGACAAAACCTGCCAGCCATTCCCAGGCCTCCAGTGGAGACTCTAGAGAGTTACTGCTCACGGCACATGACTAAACAGCAAATTTTCATTTTAATACTTCGTTTTTTGTACGGATTAAACAAACTAGATATAACATGTTAATTAGTAATTAGTGAGCTTTAGTGGTGCTGGTAGGTGAAATATTTTCCTTTTGGACAGAGCCAGGCTAGCTGTTTATACCTGTTTCCAATCTTTATGCTGAGCGACTGCTGGCTCCAGCAGCTACATGTTTACAGTACAGATGCCAATTTTCTTATGTAACTCTTTGCAAGAAAATAACTAAGCATATTTCCCAAAATCTTAAGCGATTTATTTAAGTAAAGATTTAAATGAAGGCTTTTTACTGTATACTTACATTGTGGTATTATGTACCTTTATGACTTTATTAATTACTTTCACTTACTGCCTTTCAGTAAGCCAGCATGCACAATACAGGACCATGGAACTGGCAACCCTACACAGAATGCAGCTGTTATTAAAGTTATTAATTACACATTAATGCTTTTCATGTTTAGACATCTCAAAATGTCTGCTGTGAAAAAAACGATTGGATTAGTTTAGGCCACAGGCCTTTTTAGTACCAGGGGAAGCATAAACATTGTAATTGCTTTTAGAAATAATAAATGAAAGGTTTAATTCACGTCATATGTTTGCTCTTAAAAAAAAATTTACAATTTAATCTTTACTGGTTTAAACTATATATTTCATTTTGAAATGAATATATTTTAGCAGTAATACAATAATTGTTCCTCTAAGATCTCAAGGCTCAACTGGTTCACCGCAGATGTTGCCTTAGGCAGCTATCAAGAAGTGGTTTTACATGTTTGTTATCCAAAGCCCTTAGGGTTCAATTACTTAAATGACTTCAGCAAACACAACAGGAGCAAAAGAACCAAGACTGGCATATGTGAGTAATGTACCAGCGAGCAGGTTTCACTCTTGAAGTCATCGTAATACTTGTTTTAATGAGTTTCTCCCTCAGATAAACTCTAGAGTTTTCCATCTGACTCTAACGTCTGATGAGCAGTTACTTGGTGTGTTAATCAGCTGCACAAGTCATTAGCAGCAGCTTGTGTGTGTTGGTGCTTACTGTGAGGTTGTTGATGCTTTCAGACAGAGCTTCTATTTGCAACATTGTACCCTCTGTGATCGCCATCTGCAACACACACACAAACACACACACACACACACACACACACACACACACACACACACGGGTCTCATGGACCCATTATAATGATTACAGACATACTTTCAGTGAAACAATGATGAGTCTTTTAGACTTTACTATATAGCAGAGATCTTCAACAGGAGGTCCGGGACCCGTAGGGGTTCCTCAGACATGCTGCAGGGGGGCCACCAAATTACTGATCGATGGTTTAAAAAGAAAATATGTCTGATAATATACATTAACTTGAATGTGAATTAACTTAATGTACACAACATTGATGATAGGCTTACTGGCTAATAGGTAAGGTAGCCATCCACAGATACAGTTAAGCTTAAGGATTCACTGTGCCACATTTCAACATTAAAACATGATGTTTAAATATATGAACATGCCAACTATTTTTATTTTTAAAAGCTTGGAATTGTATGCACCATATAAAGGTATGGTAAAGGCTTTAGGCCAACCTACACGTTACAATATGCAACTCAATTTTATACAATACATGTAGTAGTGTTCTTTTTCAGCTAGGGGTCCTTGGCTTAAAAAACATTGAAGACCCCTGCTATGTAGCCATTAATCAAATTTGCATTTGTGTAACTATGCATAAGTGTACTATACATTACTGACTGGAGTAATGCATGAGGATTATACCTGCAACTGCATGCTGAGTTATACTCAAACATGCACTTCCCATGTCATCTTTAACAGGGTTACCATGTAAGGGTCAGCAGCCATGTTGGCTCAGATTGGTCCGCCGAGGGGGACGTGGGTTTCATAAACAGCCATGACAGCCAACATGATCATGATGATGATGATGATGATAATAATGATAAAAGCAGGTTAGTGGTTGGTTACTCAGGCATGCTGTCCACATGTTTTTCTTTATCGTTGGATTAGGATTTATTTAATAAGAAAAATAAAGGATATAGTGTATGCTTCCTAAAGAAAATGCATGTCCCTAATATGTTGTACTCCCAAAATAAATGAATAAAAAAGGAAATCCACTGCTTTATATGTCTATCTACTCTTACTTTCTTGCCTTTTGTGTAGAAAAAAGGAATCAAGTTTACACACGTATAATTTTGTTTATTAAATGATTTGATAAATCTTTTTACATTTACATGACCACATGTAAGCTTCCTTTAGCGGAGCAGGATTTTCTTCTATAAAAATACTATTACAGCAAATATGAAAATAACAATACAAAATCACCACCTCAGGTTCAAACTTAACATGCTATTTTATATTTTCCTCTGCAATTACATAAATATTAAATAGAAGCCCTCCATAATATTATGCAAATATTGCACAAGTTCATCTCAACTACGTGACAGAACTGTAATAAACTGTAAAATTGTAAATAATGAATGAATGACACACACACACACACACACACACACACACACACATATAAAATTATCTTATGGGGGTGCACAAATGTTAGAGCAATGGCTTAATACTATACAACAAGAGATATCCATATATACTGTATGGATTACAGGAAGTGATGTCACACAAAGTGGAGTCCATAGAGATGCTGTGTTCTCTCATGATGAGTTAGATCATGGAACAGGTTTGAGGCGGAGGTCGGGTTAGTAAAGCATCTGACTGGAAATTAAATACTGTGTGTAGATTGTACATTGTCTCAGTACACCCTTCATGACAAACAGTTGTGGCTGTTAAACAGTCAGGCAGGTTTATCTGGGCATCTCTGAATCTCTTCCCTCGTAAGGCACAGGGTTGGGCTGATGCGTGGGGTTTAGAGGAGCAGGGAGGGGATGGGCTGAGGTATTATGGGCCGCAAGCAAAGTAAGCAGAGCGTTAGCAGTAGGAATTGGTTGTTAGAAAGCAAGTTGACACAGTTTTTCCATGTTGTTGTCACAGCTGTTGTCATGGAGATGGGTCAGCTCTACTGTCGACGAGCCCCACCTGGTCCCTGGGGCGGTCAGGCTCTCTGTCCAGGATTGGGCTCAGGCCTCTGAAGCCGGCGTAGGGCTGCACCTGCACCCCATTCACTGCAGACTGTCCTCCTGACTGAGGTGAGGATGACTCGATTGGACAGACGTAGTCTGTGGATTCATCCGTCCGCCTCCTCCTGAGGTGAGTCAAGTTAGAGAAGCCCAACTTCTTCGGCTGCAATAAAAATAAAAAAAGGCATATGACAAAGGGATACTTTATGACTAAACCGCAGCGATCTGGACTGAAAACCGCTGATCGACAAAATTATTAAATCACAGTGTGATTAAAATCACAAGTCCTAGGATAACTTTAGTTTATTACAAAATTCTTTTTGAGTTTGGGCTATCATTTATAAAAAACAAATACGGTGGATTAAAGGAACTGTTCATCCGATCATCCACACTTGGCAGCTGTATTGCTATGGCAATGACGTGCCATGTCCAATCTGTCAAAACAGATTAGATATTAATAGCTATCAGATATGATTGTAATAAATAATTACAATTTGAATGAATATGAGAGACAATCTGCACTATGTTGAGAAAAAAGAGACATTTCAATATGTTGAGTACATGAAATCAAGCTGAAAGGAGGTATTTTGTTCCATCTAAACATCACATCTGTATGTAGTGTTTTCTTGTATCCATTTCCAAATCAATTTTGCATTCCCTGCATGTGAGTAAAATGTGATACCAGGCAACAGCAGCTTTTATTAACGTGGTCTCTAAGCTTGCTCTTAGTAACTAAAGCCAGTAAGAAAGCTCTATAGGGTGGCCGGATTGGTTCCGTGGTAGAGCAGGCGCACATATACTGACGCAAAGGTCCAGGCTTCGAATCCAACCTGTGACAATTTCCTGCATGTCTCCCCTATCTCTTTCTCATGTGGCTGTCCTGTCAAATAGAGGTGGAAAAAGCCCCCAAAAAAAAAAAAAAAAAAAAAAAAAAAAAAAAAAGCTCTATAGGATATCAGTTTGTAGATGGCTGGTCCTCAGCTAGAAAATCCACACACACAGAGGTTATATTTATCCACAAAACCATACACATAACTATTTAAATTCCTTATGCAACACACAGAGTTACTCACAGAGTTGCATAAGGAATTTAAGATCTAAGTGTCCAAGGTCACAAATGGGCCAACAGCATTGTGTTTTAGGGTGGATTATTCCTCCATTTTTCTTTAGCAGAGCACAGAGGGACTTAAAGCTGAGGCTGCAGCTGATAGCTGGGTTTTAAAGCTGTGAAGAGGAGCAGTGCAGTCTGGGGTTTACTCTACTCTCACAGGCTTAAACACACTGAAAGGCTCAGAGCTTAAACTGTGCTGACACACCAAGGTTTCACCTTGGATTAAGGTGCTTTCTCTCACACGCAGGAAGAGAGGTGTGTATTCTCTTAATGCAGCATTGTTGCCTCCAAGTACTTCCTCTTCCACTCCAAGTCATTTAATGGTGCTTGGGGAAATACTTCCTTAGTTTTTGTGTAAAAAATTCAAATCTACTCTACTGATGCCACAAATATGGGCACTGATATGAATATTTTTAACGGTTTTACCTTCCATTATATGTTATGCATACAGCCTATGTATTCTATTATTATCTTATTATCCTATTTTCCATTAATTATGGTATTCTATCCCTGTTTTTATTTTACATTGCTTCTCTGTGTTTATGCTCAGTTTATGCCATGTCATTTTCCTTATCGTTATCACTTTTTACTGCATTCCTTGTACGAAAGGTGCAATACAAATGAAGTTACTATCATTTTATTATTGTACTTGTATTATCTTACCTTGACTTTAGCTGTGATGCTGAGTGGGGTGTACCCCACGGCTTCAGTGTACTCCTTCTTCTCCTGATGAGCTTGTGCTCCCACCAGGTTGTTGAAGTTGGTGGTTAGGTGGCGTCTCAGCAGTGTTTTCTGAGTAGGGATGTTCAGCAGCATGGCAAGCGTGTCTGAGTTAAACCGAGGTTCCAGCATCTATGAGAGGAGAGACAAATTTAAGATGCTTTCTGTAGCTTTTAGTTTTTTGTTGTCCCATAAACTGTGGGATTGTGTTTACTCACTACCAGCCCTCCGTGCACTCCGCTGCCCCTCAGGTTTGGTGCATACTCTGCCAGATCCACAGATCTCAGCCACTCCATGACTCGGTGGTTGGACCACTGGACCACCTCACTGGGACTGAAGAGGTTCTGAAACACACACACACACACACACACACACACACACACACACACACACACACACACACACACACACACACACACACACACACACACACACACACACACACACACACACATGGTGCTGTAGTTACACAAATGAGTGCAGGTTTTTATTATACTTTAAATCAATTTTAACCATATCAAACTATCCAAATGTGTTTCAGAAAAGTTTTGAAATGTTTTTATTATTTGAATTTAGTGAAGTTTATTTGTATAGTAATTCAAAGTGCCGTACGGCATTAAGATAGAGTTTCTGTGGAAGAAAAAGTTCTCTTGTGTCCAATTAATTGAGTTTTATTCACTGCGCAGTGGAGACAGAAGCTCACAAGAAGCTGTAGGATTCTACCTGACCAGAATGAGTTTTCTGGCAAGGTTACAGGAAGCAACAACAAAAGCTGAGACATTCACTCACAAGACTGTCTGAGTTGATGGGCATAGACCCAATACCGTCTTCTTTTTTAAAAAGTAAAAAAATACATGGGAAAGAAAAGAGCTAAAACTGAATAAAACAAGGAGAATAGAGGAGAATAAACATTATGGTGCAATATATTAATTAATAGTCCAAAACGTCATTTAATAAAAGACATTTAAAAAACTTGGAGCAGACCTCTAGTTTTCTAGTTTGCTCAGATATGTGGTGCATAGAAACTGAAGACTGCTTAGCAAGCCAAAACTAGCATACACTTTAGCTCTTCTTTTAAACAACATGGTCACACAAACAGCACCACATCTACTTACCTCATTGCCGGGCCTGCGTTTGAGGCAGTTGGAGTTAAACTTGTTGACATGGAGAACATGAATGGCGCACTTGATGCTGAGGTGATGCAGCTGGCTGCTCACTTTAAGAAATAACAGGTCATTCTGAGATGGAAAGAAGACAGAGAGGAGTGCGATTATGACAAGGGAAAGAGAAAGTGAGCATCTAGTCTCTGCATACAACTTTTTTGGTCAATTTTAATCCCGAGCAAGTGAAAACAAGTACTTCAAATTCATGTATTATCCCAAAAAAATTTGAATCAGAATCAGCTTTAATAGCCAAGTAAGTGTGAACACATACATTCGTTTGACTCTGGATTTTTGTTGCTTTCAAAGTACACACACAGAAAGAGACACACGGCTAAAAACAAGGACAACAAAGCAGCACTGCAGTAGAAGTTTACATTAATTCCTGTCCAGACTCATATATAATATATGTAGTGAAGAGTTTAAAGTAATTTAATAAAAAGGTGTTACGTGTATTTTTATTAGCAAAAACGTGGACGCTTCACACACATTTTCAACCTGGCAGCACAAAAGATCTAAAAAAAGAAAAATTATCATTCCCTCCAATATTGTAAATCGTATCGCAATTGCAATATCAGCCAAAATAATCGCAATTAGATATTTTCCTGATATCGTGCAGCCCTAATAAGCGGCGTAGGAATTCTTCAGTTATGGCCAAAAATTCTTTTGTGAGGTTACAGTGACCTTGCCCTTTGACTTTCAAAATATATTCAGTTCATGCTTGAGTCCAAGTGGATGTTTGGGCCAAATTTGAAGAAATTCACTCCAAGGGATCTTGAGATATCACTCCATAAGAATGGGACAGACGGACGGGGCAACCTGATTTCTTATCTAGAATTCCCTGAACCCTGGTTTAACTTTAAAGCTGTGTACCGATCAGCTGTTATTCCACCAAATATATTTGACCAATCATCATGATCACCATTATCATTAGGGTTGGATGTTGTTTAGGGTTTTTCCAATACCAGTGCTAAAACGATACTTTTAAAATGGTGCCTGAACAGATACTTAAAAAAAAAAGAGAGAGCACAAAATGACATTAAAGAACGTTTATTGCAAAGGCCATATGGTCGAATTTAATTGATTTATTTAAAATGTAATAACAATAAATTATAACAAGCATCACATGCAGTGATGCTTCTGTTGCCTGTAAATCCGTTTCGGAGCACCAGAGTGCAGTGCAGGCATTTATGTGCCACCGAAATGAGGCATCGAAATCGGTACCCAACCCTAATAATTATTAGTTACCAACTCACCACAGTGAGGTATTTCAGCATCTGCCCATCCACTCTTCCTTCATTAAATTGGTCTTTGTATTGAGGAAGTCCAATGTCATCAAGCCAACCTTTGGAACATAAAATATCACAGTTTTAATGTAAGGGAATATCAGAAAGAAGTACTGTCAGTGAGTGTGTGTGGTTTTCGGTGCGTACGAGTGACCCAGATGTAATCCAGCTCTGCAGACTTCTCAGACTGCTTGCTGCTGAACATCTTGATGGCTAATAGGAGCTTCTTCCTGTGGAGTGGATTCTTCATCGCCAGCTCCTTGGAGACACAGTGAGAAAAATATCTTGTTTCATCTTGTCACAGCTAAATCTTAAATCTAACCAATAACCTTACATGTTCACCCGAGAAAGAAAGAATATACCACCATTAGAGTGAATTATCTAATTAAAATGATCCTGATGAGAGAGACAGAGAGGCTTGGGGGTCTTAGGTGGACAATGTGATGTGTTGAAGGCGAAACTAACAACCAGGTTGAAAAGCAGAGACAGGCATTGCTAAATGCCAAATAGACAGACAGACAGCTGCAATGATTAGACAGGTAGAACTGAAAAATATTTGACAAGCTCAATGGAAGATTTTTTTTGTCCGGTAAACCAACTGAGCCAGACAGATGTCTCAGATGCACCATTTTATGAAACATGCTCCATATAAAGTAGATGATCTGAGTGCGTGCGTGCGTGCGTGCGTGCGTGCGTGCGTGCGTGCGTGCGTGCGTGCGTGCGTGCGTGCGTGCACATGTGTGCATGTACCTTCTCTAGGTCTTGCTGGGTGGCCGACAGTAGAGTCTCACCACTGGTGACCCATTGGCAAGCGAGAATGCTGTACTGACCAAGTCCAATTTCCTCAAGCCAGTCACACACCTGCTCCGTGCTCCACTTACAAAAAGGCATCTTCAGGTCTCTGACATGGAGAAGAAAATAACAGAATATTAACATTGAACAGAGAAACAAGTTTGAAATGAGGCTAATGGACCTAGAACCACATACAGTTTTAAAGTGTTGGGCTCCAGCTAATTTTAAAGGTGTGTGATATATAACAAAGATGACCACAATGGAGTCTTTGTATATTTCAGCTTATATACAACAAATTATTGCTGGCCATTTAACAAATGTGTAGTAGATTTTTTTAATCCATTATTCCTACCATCCAGGTAGCTACAGCTTATAATTCATGCTAGTAAAATATGAAAATCACTGTGTTGAGATGTGAAACTCCAGTGAGATGGGGAATTGGTTTTAATACAGTTGAAAGTGTACCTTGAATACCTGCAGTTTTCCTGCATTTAAAATATAACCAAATCAAACATGGAAGACATTGAAAGTGGACATTGTGAAAGTAAACTTTGCTATTGAAAGTGGACATTGTGAAAGTAAACTTTGCTTTTGGACTCAAAAGGCTATGTCCAAGTAGGAAGGTAGTACAAATGTAACAGCACATGAATGTACCATTATGCCAAACATCCCAAACCAGGAAACAGTAGAGGCTGCAATTACTCCATTACTATCTCATTGTGATTTACAAAGATATTAGGGAAAGCCTGTGGTGTGAATGTTAATGGTTATGCAGGCTATGTAGCTGCTCAAATACGAGCTGAACAGAGATCTGAAGCAGAAAACTATCTTCAATACAGTGTTTCTCCATCTTGCACACAAGATATTTTACACATATGTATGAAAAAAAACAGTATGTTTAAGTATAATTGTGTTTTTATACCGTGTGGTTCCTGAACAGGCCAATCTTGGTCCAGCTGTAGCTCTGAAACCTCCCCTCTTGAACTCTCCCAGCTCAGGGTAGTGAACCTGGGCAGGACTGCCTGACTGGCTGCGACGGATCCTGGGTACAATGGAAACACTGATAAGTGTGTGAAGGAAAAATAGAAAAAGGGAAAGAGACTGAGATAATGTAGCTGTGTTAGGCAAAACAGAAAAGGATACTGTTTATGTGTAACTACTTTATTCTGAGGGGCCATCAGGGACATTATTCACAATCACCTCATACACACACAAGTAAAATGCTCTCACATGCACTACTAAAAGGCTTTTATATACACTACTGAAAAATGATACGCTCACATACTATACTGAAACTATACTGAAACCTCACACATACATACAAGTAAAATGCTCTGAAACACTATTGAAACACGCCTTCCTGTTCAAGTGAAACGCCTTCATGTTCAAGTGATATCCTCTCACACACAATATGGAAACGTTCTCATACACAATACTGAAACACTTTCATACACTACTGAAACACTCACATACACACTACTGAAACACTCTACTGAAACACTCTCATATACACTATTGAAATGTTCTCACACACTACTGAAATGCTCTCATATACACTATTGAAATGTTCTCACACACTACCTAAATGCTCCCATATCCACTACTGAAAGTGAAATCCTAGCATTTCAGTAGTGTATATGAGTGTTTCAATAGTGTATGAGAGCATGTGTGTGAGGTCTCAGTATAGTATGTGAGCATATAATTTTTCAGTAGTGTATATGAAAGCCTTTCAGTAATGTGTGTGAAAGCATTTTCACTTGTATGTGTGTGGTAATTGTGAATATTTTCCCTGATGGCCCCTCCTATATACACACATATATTTCTTCAAAACTTACTTTCCCCAGAGTTTCTTAATGCCTCTTTGACTCTTCCTGTTCTCTGGTGAGACAGGGGACTGCTGTCCAGAGTCCACTCCAGATGACAGGGGGGACTGGTCTGACAGAACACACTCCTCTAGCTTCTCTGGATGCCCTGCCAGACAAAAACACAAGCATAGAAGAATTGACACTCCGTTTCAGCAAAGTAGAAATCTGAGATCCAAAATTAAATAGGTTAAGTAGGTAAAGCACACATTTGTCCTGTTTCTTACATTGGTAGCTTGTTTACAACTTCCTGGAAAGCACTAGTACTTTAAAACAGCCCATCAAAATTGTTGATATTAACAATAGTGGATACAAAACAACTTGACAGTTTCCTTCAGCTTTAGGGATCTTTTTATTCATTTGGGATTTCTGGTAAGAGAGCTCTGATAAACACAGTACACTACCTGCCATGCACCAAACAGCAGACAGACACAGTTAGAGAATAGCTCATGCAACATGCAAATGTTGCTCCATATCTAATGGATATAGAAATTGGAAACAGTTTACTATAATGTTAGCATGTTTACATCTAAATCAATTGATGCAGCTTTAATAGTTGCCTTATCAGATCAGTAGTTGTACATAAAAATTGCTACCAATAATGTTTGTTTAACCTGTTCCGTCTTCATTGTGTCATAAATTGTTATGAAAAAACTCATGAGCAGTTTGGGAGACTTTGAGGCACTCTGCATCTCCAAGAGGCATTTATCTCATGCTAAACAAATGTCAAATTTAAGTTACATTACATTTCATTTTAGCTGACGCTTTTATCGAAAGTGACTTACAATTGCTATGTATATATCCGAGCTTACACGCCTCTGGAGCAACTAGGGGTTAAGTGTCTTGCTCAGGGACACATTGGTTGATGTATCGCAGTGGGAGTTATGTAAAGATATTAGTAGTCCTAATATAGGCACCCTTTGGGGGCCCCTTTCCATCGACCTTAAAAGGAGACGGTCCAGGAACTAGGGATGTCACGAGACCCGGTACCTCAGTACCAAGTCGTTACCAAAATTCTGAAAACGTGACAGCACTCTTTTTTTCTACAATACCGTAGGTACCATGGGATGCAATTCTTACGCACCTGACAGAACAAACAACAACAACAAAAAATTGACACTAAAAAAAAAGTGACAGAAGACTGTCCCAATTAATTAAATTACATTTTTTTTTCCTCTTTCTTTTTACACACCGTGGTATCGACTTTGGTATTTAGTATTGTGTACTTTTGGTGGTATCAGTACCAATTACTACATTTTTGGTATCGTGATATCCCTACCAGGAACACAACACTTACTTATAATGCAGCGGCCTAGACTCCTTCAATCTCTAGAGACACACATAAATTCATACATAAATTCATACTTAAACACAGGACAGGTTTAGTGATGGAGTAGGGTCAAATAGATATTCTTGACCCCTGACCTACCATATATATATATATATATATATATATATATATATATATATATATGAAAAAACTCCACTACAATAATAATGCGTGAAAACATTTTTTTAACAAATTCTGGTCATTTAGTGTCCTTCACTTGATGGAAACCAAAAAGAAGCTATTCATTCTGAATTAATACAACAATGCATCCACGAGTTTACTTAGTGTTTTCCATGAAGCCAATATGATTTATCTTATATGCTATACACTTGCACTACAAAAAGGTACATTTGACCCAGGGTATATTATTCACTTATCTCATGTCAAGATCACTGATTTTAACATGATGGTAACAGAAGGTGGATTGGCTTGAGATGCAATACCCACCAACATTATAGAGGTCATGTTTTCCAGGGGATCCTGAGGCAGAGGAGATTAGTGAAATGAGACGAAAGCAAGCAGAAATAAAGCAGAAGCAAGGATTAGCCACACCCTTTTTCTCCAAAATAAATATATACATGTACATCAGTGTCCAAGCCATATATGAGGGGTCACCTGGGCTGACAGGATGATCTAAAGAGGAATGAGGTCATCCCACACCCATTTTCTTTCTTGATTATTAACCTGAAACATCCCTATCAAAAGCCTGACCAGAGGCTGAAAAGAGAACTCCCTCCTTGAGGAGTTTACCCAAGGTGGTGCTGAAACAAACTCACGCAATTCTGTTACCACCTCATTACATGTTGCCTGTTTACTTTGCACTTGCTCGACTTGCTCTTTCTCGGTGACATCCTGCTTAAGACATCCTGTGTGTTTGTTTGTTGTGTGAGGCAGTGAGAGCAAGGGGGGATGTCAGGTTTCATTTTTCTTTGTTTACTTTGCTAAGCTAGTTGAACGGCACACATTCTTTTCCTTTTTTTTTGTGTTTTTATTTTTTCTCGCATATCTTATATAGAACTGCACACATCCTAAAGCTTGCACTCCTCGCCCTCTCACTCCTGCTTCAAGCTCTGGCTTTGTGTAGGCTGATACATGGTTGTGTGCTTATATGCCTATTAGCTTTAAGTGTGTGTGTGTGTGTGTGTGTGTGTGCGTGTGTGTTTGTGTGTTTCAGTGAATGCTGATGCAAGAGAGACAGTCTTTGTCAGCTCTCTGAGTCATGAAGGAGTCTAAATAATCCCAGCTCACCATGCCTATGCTCACCTCTGAGGTATGGCTATCAATCTTGTTTTGTTTATGAGAAGTGACTGGATTTTATTTGTCATAAAAGCTTGTTTGTATGGCTTCAGAGTCACAACAACAATATTAGCCAAATGACTTAGTTTTTACCGAAAGTGTATTTTCATTGCTGACATTTGAATTTCTGTGTGAGCATACAGTACCTAAAGCCGGTGCACTGGCACTCCTGCAGCGAACTGCAGCCATAAGACAAACAGAGAAAAGAGCAATCCGACAGCAAAACAGACAGGAGGAGGAGATAGGGAGAAAGGGCACAGAGAAGGAAGCAGTTGGAGCAAAGTTAGTTGACGTTTACTTGAGTTGAAGAGTTATTCAACGGTTACAGTTTATTGAATTAGGTTTTTTCTAAGGTCTGTTCAAGAACATATTTTCCCACTTAACCCCTGTGGTATTTTATTTTGGTGGTTTTAATTTATCTGCCAGAGAATTTAGGTATATATACAACTGGGGTGAATTGAAGTTCATTTGTGGTGCTAACAGCAGTGAAAAATGACATTTGAAAACCAGCAACCTTTCAGAAACAATGGGCCTTGTGCAAGAACATTTTTGTGTCTTTATCTCAAATGTCTCCTTTTCTGTGAGTTCTGCTAGAATGTTCCAACTCAGATACACTAAACTCTCTTAACTGTACAAAGTGGTTAGAAATTACTTGTTTCATCTTGATGAATACTAGAAGGTGACAGTTTGGAAGATGTGGTCATTAGCAGACCTAAACTTAATCTGCAGATTGTTTTATAGTTTTCAGCGGTGATCCAGAAGGAAACTCTGCTACATTAGCAGACACTTTTTCTGCTTAGAGTGGAGATGTGTTAACATTCTGAGTTTTATTTTCATTTTCTTTTCTTTTTTATCTGTGGTAAATTTGTGGAAAATCTGAGAAAATTCTGCAGAATTCTGCGTCCGCAGTGTGGCCCTGATCATAAGCATAATCAACGTCCCACAATTGCTTTACAGTATAAGGTTGTTTATAAGTTTTTTTTCTGTAATTCTCTCAAATAATTGGTTTTTAGTTTTAATTTAGTTTGTTTAGTTAACTATGTCACTATGAATAATGTATGTTTCTTTTCTCAACCAAAATCATTCCTTGTGGCTTTTGTTCCACTTGCTCTTTTGTTTGATACATGCACCACATGAAGAATGCATCACATTTGCACGTGGAAAATGGCTGCAATCTGCCCCATAGTGACCTCTCACATGACGACAGTCAGGGACAAATTATGTCTTGTGGTGTAGCACAGTAACTCTGGGATTTTCAAAATCTGGCAACTACTGAAATGTATAAGTCGCTGTTTTTTGTTGTATATTTTATCTAAATATATTTTGGTATCATATTTAAAGTCCAAAATGATTCTGACCAAGGACTTATAATTCCTTATTTGTGACTTGTACAACCGGTCTCGTGACCACTCGTGAAAATGATTGTACAAAAAACAATTCTGCATAAGGAAAAATTAGCGAATGCAACAAATTTTCTTAAATAACTCGTACGCATTTAACAACAAATTAGTTTTTTCTAATGGTTCTTGCATGGGGCCCAATGTCATACTTGCTCTGTGGAATCTACAGACTTCACTGTCAACACCTTTCATTAAAACAAAAATAGAAGAAAAAATAGAAAATACCGAAAATTATCTTTCCAGAGTGTGACAGGCAAAATAATGAAAGAGATTTTTATGTCCCCTGTTGATTAAGAGAAACTCACTGAGAGTGTAGTCCTGGTCGCGGCTGTAGACAGGAGAGAGCTGGACAGGAGATAAACTCTCTCCATCTCTCTGTCTGTGGCCATTAAGCTCGACCATCGGCTCGCTCTTTTTACTTTTTAGTTTCCCCGGCAAAGTCTGGTACTTGCTCAGCTCCATGTGAGAATTCTGGAGAATATAAACAACAAAACAGTGCGTTATATCTAGCACCACATTTCAAATAAATTACAATATCTGTTGAAAGAACAGAAGCCTCAGAATTCACTGATTCTTGCTTTGAATTCAAATGTACAAAGCTTCTTAGCTGATAAGTTAGCTGATAAGCTTTGATGAAGTGGACACATTTTTCTTTGCATTTGGTAGTTATCTGCTTCTGATACTCTGTGGCAATTTATAAAATACATTGAAACGCAGTGATTTTAGATATAAGTTCTATGTATATTGCATTTCCTCTACATCTACTGTATATACAGGCTGGTCAGTCCCATCTAAATATCTTTCATAAGATAACAGCAGGATCATGATTTGATTTGCTCATTTGCTCTGTTGCATAACGGTGTGTCCTATGGAGGGTAAATGTCTGATGATGCCAGAATCTGACCAGGCATCAAAGTCACCGGGGCTCTAAAGGAATAAGAGGAGAAAGGCCAGCAGAGAGAAACATCTGGGAGGCAGCCATGATGCTGAGCATTACTGACAGCCACTTCAGGTGGGTCTTGGCCCTTTGTGTGTGTGTGCATGTGTGTGTGTGTGTGTGTGTGTGCGTGTGTGTATCACAGTATCATCATATGTGTGCTGCATGAATAGGCACTCAGAGGGTGATTTTTTTTGCTTTTCACTGGCAACATCAATTTCAAAAAGTGATAGAAGAAAATTAAGAAAAGTGATCTACTTTACAGTATATCTGGAGGTACTTAATAAAATGCTGCATTGGCACTAAGCCTCTGTGTAGCACACATTTGTTTGTTGTGAATCCAGTACATAATTTCCATAGCGACTGTAGAATACAAACAACTTAAGCCACAAATAAAACCAAATAAGACCATCTGCTAAATGGCACTCACAACAGAGTGCACTGTAACAAATTCCACTTTATCAATGAGGACTGGCGGGTTAAATTGGCTGTCCTATAAACATGCCAGGCAGGCACAGGGCTGACATCCTCGCAGGCGGATGTGGTGGAGACAGGCTCGGACATGGGCTACGTTCCGTGTCACAGATAGCTGCAAACTTGTACCAATTGTGTGGACGTGCAAGCAGTTCTAACGGCAACATTGTACAAATCCGCAGTTATCCACAAACGCAGGATGCCTTAAGTATACTCGAGTCTCCCGGATGGGTGAACTGGGACTTTGTTACCTGCTGGTTAATTAAGGTTTAGCTATCGGACAGAAAAAAAACATAAAAATTAGCATCCCTAGTTTCAATGTATGTTTCAATGAGAAAAACGACAAAGTTGTTAAGCTCGGCAAGATGAGAAAGTATAGCATCAGTTGCTACTGTAGGTAACAGACATAAAAGTTGGTGACCGTAGTTGAATTGGGTATTTAGGATTTTCTAACCTGAGATAAGATAGGATTCGTAAAGTTAGTTAAGATTTGCTTCTGTAATACCAAATTTGGAAAAAATCCGATCTTAGACTCTTCCTATCTTAACTTAAGAATTAAGATAGGAAGTATCTGTAATACAGACCCAGGTGAACAATTTGATACTTCAAAATAATGGGTGAATAAAGAAAGAAAAGCAAGCACCCTATGCGGTTATGATGTAAATATGTAGAAACGTTTCTGAGAACATCCTTGCATCCCATGTGCGTGAATACCTTGACACATTTTGTACTTGTATAACTGTGATGGATCCAATTAATCTTTTATTCACTAAAGTCTTTGAAGTTTGACAAGGTTTTATCTAGAAATGTTTTTTTTTTTTATAAGAGCTACATTGTAAAACTTTTTACCGTAAATTTACAGTAAACCTTCGCCAGTAAAATACTGTTTATTTAGAGTAAGCATACTGTTTTTAAATGTATTTTACTTTAAATAGACATACAGTGTCTTACTGTATTATTTGAATTCACAGTAATATACTGGTTGCAGTGTATCTTTATTTTCCCAAGATGCATTGGTATTAACAGTAAATACCTGTAATCTGTAACATTCGCAGATAGTGCTGTAATATTATTATTTTCGCCCAGAATGCATTGCTATTCACAGTATGATCCTGTATAACATTAAAACAGTAAGATACTGTGAGATTTTAGCTGTAAATTTACATCAAGGATTTACAGTAAAAATATCTTATTTTGAATTCACTGAAGACTGAAATAAAATCAAGTGGACCCTATCCTTGCTATATTATGAACAGTAATGTTTAATTGCAGTGTATGTATTTCTAAGGGTTAGGTAAAGGTTAGGCTGTGTGAAGTCATGCAGCAGATCAGTACCTCTGCCCTTGTGTCTGATTCAGTTTCAATTGGCTGGATCTCTACAGCCTATAGCCAACACAGATAAAGGAGAGAAAGAAAAAAAACACGCACACAGACAGACACACATACACAAACAAACAAACAAACAAGTTAGCAGGTTAGCAATCACACAATCAGATTAAAGTAAGATGAATGTTTATTGTTATTTAGAAAGAACAAAGTTAGTGTGCATGTTGATCAGATATTTAAGCAGATGTACTACAGCAGATGTAGCAGGTTGGATTCAATCACATTCATCAGTTAAATTAAAGCAATATTAAAGTGATTTTATATGCACTAACAGACCTTTTGTAAGGATCCACTCTGCAACTCTTCAAGACTGCTGGACAACAACCTGTGCTGATGCCTGAAAAAAAAAAAAAAAAAAAACAGACTTCAGAGTTAGAAAAAATGAAATGATGAATAAATGCCACCATATAAACTCCATTAGCCCAAACTCCATGTCCCAGAAATGCTTGTTACTAACCTAGCTCTGGAGAGCTTATTCCCCGCAGCCCTTATGTTTTTTGTCACCCAGCAGTTTTCCTTGGATTGTGGCACCTAAACCATGGTTGCAGCTGTCGCCGTGGTCCTGCTCCGCGACCTGCTATGCCATGCTAGACCCTGCTACGCTCTGCAGTGCCTTGCTACGCCCTGCTATGTCCTGCTATGCCCTGCTACGTCCTGTAACATCCTGCAGTGCCCTGATACACCCTGCTACGCTCTGCAGTGCCTTGCTACACCCTGGTATGTCCTGGTACACCCTGTAACGCCCTGCAGTGCCCTGTTACACCATGAACTACTACAACTACTAGTTCTAGTCATAGTTCCATTATCTTTAATTGTGACTATTAATCCTCACCACCCAAGGTTTCTCCCTAAAAGGAAGTTTTTCCTCGCCACTGCCATTGCTCTTGGGGAATTACTGGAATTGTTGGGTCTTTGTAAATTATAGAGTGTGGTCTAGACCTACTCTATCTGTAAAGTGTCTTGAGAGAACTCTTGCTATGATTTAATACTATAAATACAATTTAACTGAATTGAATTAGCACACATATGATGTCTGCTTACACTTTAAGTTGAGTGAAAGTGACATTTCATTTTTGGACAATGTAAAACTCTGCCATGTTAAACAGAAGTCATACAAACACAAAAAAGCTTCTACTTACCATGATCCATTAAAGAAGCTTGTATCCCCAGTGGACACCAGTGATGTGTCCATAGAGTTGTGGATACTACAACAAACGGCACACAAAGGGGTAAGATTAATAGTAAGTTGTGAGATGTGTGGTGCAATTGTATTTTGAGTGTTTATACCTAAAGTCCAATTCTCTCTGGTAAGGAGATGCAAGTAGCATAAGTGGAGAAGACCCTCTTGATGACATCTATCCAGAGACAAAAACAATTAGTTTTTTCAGTTTTTCTTAACTTATCTTTAGGCAAATAGTCCATTCTTGGGAAGGCAATACCCAGTATTGCTTAAAATCGCATTCAATTGTTAGAGGTTGTAAAAAAGTATATACTTCATCATCTTACCTCTGACCTGACAATATCAGTTTGTGCTTTGTGCGTGATAGCTTTGAGTCTTAAACTGCCACTCAGTTCCTCTTCACTACTCCCTGGTTGTTGAACACAGAAATATTACACACAACAAAATTAAAAATATTATGACGGAGAGAAGAGTGTTTCCTACGTTGTACTTTCATCCAAAATCCGTATTTGAGGAGAGAAAAGGATGTAATTCCTACCCTGTGTGAGTGCCATTGCTTCCCTCATCTTTCTGTACTGACCAAGCAGAATTGTCAGCTCCTCTATACGCCGATCCTGTTATCAGCAAGACACAAATGTTTTGGCTTTTGTAAATCAAGTAAAATAATGGGACCCTTTATCTTCATCAAAATAACTCTCAAACTGAACATTAAAGAAACTTTCAACACAGCAGTAGTGTAAAAAAAAAATAGGTTTCATTTACCTTTTCATCATTTGAAGCTAACAAAGACTCCATCCCCACCTTCAGCCTCTGGTATTCATGGTCTAACAAAGAAAAACAAGGTATTGAAATGTTATTTTGGACTCACGGTAACCTCACGTCTTGTTAATTTAGGGCCCTCTGATGGGTGCCTGATGCGATGTTGGCGACAGACATGACAGCAATGCTAATGCGAATAAACAAGCCAAACAAATACACACTGACAGCGCGACTGCCCATACACCATCACCTGTGACACATACTGCAGCTTTTCATAGTGATATAACTGGTGTTCGTAACTGGTGACTATGCCAATACCAACATAAAATAGAGTTCTCTGGATTCCGAAAGCAACACAATACAAACACACAAACGCATACACAAATCTGGGTTGTCATTCAATACATCACTTACTTATACATACTTACTTACTTATAATACTTCAAATACATAAACTTATTGTAAAGGGGAATTCCACCAATCTTACAAATAAAGGTCAGTTTACTAATACTACTCAGCCTGTGAATACAGTTGTATAATGTTTTCTTTGGCTCTGGAGGAGCTTTGTCAAGTCTGCGAGAATAACCCTAAATATTACATAGCGATGCCATCAGGGTTATCTCCGCTTGGGCTACAAATTTAGAACAGAAACAAACCTACAGCTGGTACAGCATTTCTCAGGCAAGGAGGGTCTAACGAAAAAAGATGCTATTGGTTGCATTGTGGTTAACCAGTGTTTTTGGAGCTTGACCTATGACTAAAAGTCAGGATATCTTGGTTTCTGCTGCATACATTTTTTCTTCTGTCTCTGGTAGAGATGCACCTATTACAATTTTCTAGGCTGATTCCGATTTTTCATTGAGTTTGATCTGCCAATTTTTTTTAACAGATAATCGATATAAAATAGAACTATATAAATTACTCCTGGTGTGGAAAATTCATACACATCTAAAGTGCAATGTTATGGAATAACCATTTCCTTCTTTTCACCCAACAATTTTTTTTTTATATATTTAGCAAACTAAACTTCTGTGATTGTGAGAGTGCATGTCGGAGAATAGCGTGAATACGCGCTTCACACCGCGAGCGGGCATGCGTGCCACCCGGCGGAAAAGGTAGAGAAAGGAAAAAGACTCGCTGTCCGGAGTATACCTAGCCAGTGGAGACTGCGTGTGTAAGTTGTATAATTTATGTTGTCAGTTTATTGTTAGCTGTTGATTTCGTTGTTTGTGTTCTTCACCTGCTAGCTAGGTTGCACGTGGCTGTTGATTCAAAATAATTGCGATTGTTGAACGCCCTTGTTCATGTTTGTATTTTATGTGCATTATTTACATGCTACAGTAGTTACACTGCATGAAGATAATGTAAGTAATAGTGGATTTATTGTTATTATTTGCTAGCCTATATATAATTCCTATGCATTGTGTATGGTAGCCTTTACAATGTTACTTATTTACAGCATTTGACCGGCATAAAATCGGCATATGTCAGACTGACTTGCCGGTCGCCGGTCATGGCCGATCACGTGAAAATCAGTGCATCTCTAGTCTCTGGTGAGTCCCACAAGTTCTTATGTAAGTGATGAATTGCTAAATACTAAATTTCTGGATTACCCCTTCAAAAAATATGGCTTAGGCAAACCAAAAAAAACTCAAGCTAACATCAGACATGTTAGACGGAACTGTACATTCAGGTTTATACATACTGATACCATGGCCACTGAGACAGCATAAACTGACACCTATTAAGCAGGTGTTTGTTTTAAGTTTGTTAATGTGCCAGTATTAAATTGTAGGTAAAGGCAACAACAATAGGGCTTATGTATGTGTGTCTGTGGCAGAGGATGGCAGCCTGCGTGAGAGAGAGAGCGAGAGAATGAAAGAAAGAAAGAAAGAAAGAAAGAAAGAAAGAGAGAGAGAGAGAGAGAGAGCGCTATGTAATGTTATCTCAGCTGGAGTTTCAATATCATGTAGCAGCATGCAGAGCTGAGAGAGATTTCAGAACTTTCAGAAGGAACTTGAAACTCTTCTAATTTGATTCAAAATATGCCATTTTGTTGGCAAGTGGCCATGGTATCATGCCAGCTGGAAGGTTTGAAAGGATGTAGTCTTATGGCCCTGACACACCAACCCGATAATCGGAGATCGGACAGTCTGGCGAGGTCAGTGACTTGAGTCTGTTCGGTGTGTTCCGTGCCGACGTCCATCGGAGTAGCTGTCGGCCTTCATTTTGGCCGACCTGACTTGCTGGGTCGAAGGGCGGACTCACTCCACCAATCTGATTGGTGGAGTGCTAACCCGGAAATACTCTCAAAAGACGGCGTCGCTTAGGTGTGTTCCAAGACACTTTTTGGACCGTGGGGAGCTGACTGATCATTCTGACTGCCTTTTCTGCCGACGGTCAGCCATCGGGTTGGTGTGTCAGGGGCTTTACTGCACTTTGGTTTGATAAAGCCAGAATGTTTACAACGACCAACACAAACTGAAGCTCGGCTGTGGTCCAATTTCAATCAAAACACTCCACCACCACATTATGAGGTTACTAAGCTTAAAAGTTTAAAGGCGCCACTTTCTGTTTTTCTGTTTTGGTTTTGTTGAGATATGAGCCAAAATCATGACAAAAACCGAGAAATCAAGTTGTCAAGTGGCTACATAGGCAGAGCATGTTGGTTGAAAATTTGACCCATAACGACAGCACACCATGCCTTACATTTGTTAATCAGCTGCTTGATATACAGCTCCTCTACAGCAGGGGTCAGCAGAGAGACAAAAACAAGTCAAGTGCACAGCAGAGGAGAGAGGGACATGTTGATTAGATGTTACAGTAAGTGACTTTTACGCACATATCCACACTGACAGATGTGGATCTGAAGTGATTGGTCAGCTGTGAGTACCTCTCTCTGTGTTGTCATTGGCTGTGCCGCCTCTGGCCAGCAGCTGGGTCTGCAGGCATTCGATCTCAGTGTCTTTGGAGGCTAGGAGCTGCTGCAGCTCTGATATTTCTACCTGTGAAGGAAAGAGTACATGTTTGTGAACTGTGTCAGTCTTCCAGGTCAACTTAAGTTGTAAGGAGTTTAAGTCTAAGGCAACTGGACTTGTCCTCTAAAAACAACAATATTTTATCAGGTCTACTGGCAGAATTCAAATGCTGTATGTGATTTACAGGTTGATGTTTAATGGCATCCATGTAAGAGCCACCATCTGGACAAGGTACACTCCTCTGAAGTCTCTCAATTTATATCCAGGCCACAAAAAGTCAGATTATTAGAAAGAGGAGTCCATGTGTGTCACCAGAACCGCCATTTCTAAAATGCACCATGCTGTCCAACATCTCTATTAATGGGGTTTGGATGACTGTCAGATGACTGACTGAACTGCCTTATGACTAACAGCCAATGGCTTGGTCACATTTGCACCAATGTCTGAGATTTTTCACTTCTCATCACTTCCACTAAAGCTCAATGACTTATGAATTAAGAATGTGTTTATGGTTTTGGTGCCGCAAAGACCTTTTTTCGATTCTGACCCCATTCTCTCTCCCCTTGTTTGCTGTCGTCCTCTTCATTATTGACTGTACAATAGAAAATGCAAAAATTCAAACGTTCATCTTTATCAGGGTGACCTGATGGCCCAGGGGCTAAAGTGTCAATCGTGAACAGCAACGTCCCCAGTTCGTGCACAGCCAGGTTTTTTTTGTTTGTCATTCTTCAAATAAAGGCATGAAAATAATTTCCTATATGAATTTAGCACTTTCACTTCTGGTTAACACTGCAAACAACAACCGCGAAATTTAGCAATGTGTACCACGTTTCTGAGCTTGTGATTTTGCTTGCACCTAGTTAGGGAAAACAGAAGACTTGGTGTGTTTTTCGTCAACCTAATCTGAGTTGAAGATAAAAGGATAACACATAATAGGGACAAAGCTGCTAAAGAAAGACAGCTGGAGACAACAGGTGTGTGCACAAGCTTGCATGTTGACAATGGTGGTATGCTATAAATGCAAACAACACCTCCTCCAGTTGCCTCACAATAAAAGCCTATAAGCCAAAGAAGCCTACAATAGAAGCAAGATAGAGTTGTGAAGTGGGCAGAGGCAAGGGGTATTAAAGAGACTGTAGAGTTATGGTATGGCTATTAGTTTGTTTCCTGTATGTTCCTAAATAATGATGTTTTTTCCATCAGTTTAGCACGATGAAGGGCACACAATGTCTACAGAGCCTACACAAATTGTTGTGACTTAAATATGATTAAGTCCATCCACTTCAACACTATCTGTCAGTGGGTAAATCTCACTGCCTGCTAGGGTCTTCACACTGAGAAATTGCCTGGTGCAACTTTAATAGAGGGAGCAATAATTATCTGTAATATGCATGATCACACACAACCGATGCATACACATCACAATCATGGATTTACATTATACTTTCAAACTCTCATACATTTGACATTAATTTGAATGTCTCTCTTCCTTTCTGAAGGAGGATGGAGGACCTTTTTCTGATTCTTCACATAAGCACATATACCTTGTAAAAATCAGAATGTTTTACTATCTATATTTTTTCTCGTCTCTCTAACTCCCGTTCCTCCCTACATGAATATTTGTGCTTTGTAAGGGAAGGTCAGCCACACATCACAAGACCAACAACAGCAAAACAAGGAGGATCAGGAGGATGAAGAAAAGATGCACGTGCAAAATAAGGAAGAAGAGGAATTTGAGAAGCATACGGGACAAAGGAGAGCACTGTGGGGAAGAGGTTGAAAAGGAGGAATACAGAGGGAGGCAGAGTTTTAGCAAAATTACTCTATAGTACTAATTAGAGTAAAGGAACAAACACAGAAGTGACGAGCAAGAAGACAAGAGGCAGACTAGGAAGAAGAGAAGGCACCTGTGTGCTGCGCCAGCGCTCCTCCCAGTGCTGCTTCTCCAGCTGTGTGTGCTCCACAGTCAGCTTGAGGCTGGACAGCTGGGTCATGAGCGACTGGTAACACACATGGAGAGAGTAAGAGATAGAGAGCTAGAGAAAGCAGAGACACAGGAAGAGGGTAATGATGGTGGAGGGGGGATTTAGAAATAAGGAGAAAGAGAAGAAGAGTGGAGTGAAGAGAGCAAGCCACAGAGAGGGGTTAGTAGAGAAGAACAGAGGATGCAGATACAGAAAGTGAAGGAGCGAGAGGAGGAAGGAAGCACTGTAAGCACAGAGAAAGCAAAGGCAGTTTGCAATAACAAACAATGTGTTAGGAGACAGATGTTTTTCTATCAAAATATATTAACCTCTTATTGGTCCATCGTTATGAAGCCATGATGTGAAACCAAATTTAGTTCAAACTCACAAACCATTATTTTAACTTTTAGAACGGACTTCAGATTTTCCAAAAACACCCAATACTGTATATCAGGCAGACTTATGGGAAAATTTGTATAAAATGAAGCTGCTGCTGATGGTGCAGCTATAAAAAAAAACAAAAAACATTGGTACGGTTTGAATATTTAGTTTGAATATTTATTAACTTCAATAAAGTGGGTAATAAAAAGGTAATGTAGATAAAGAATATGTATGTGTAAAAGCAAGCTAATTTGTATCATACAAAATCAAAGTACTGCCTAATTTCCTCACTAGATGTTTTTCAAATTAGCCACCTTATTACTCTCCACTGTGAAAATGTGACACATACTCGTGTGCCAGCTGCAGGCCAATGCAAGCTGGTTGTTAGCCAAAAATTACTTACTGCCAGTTTAATCTTCTAATCCTCAGATCAGTCTTTCACAGAATTATTTTTAAATAAGAGGTTGTTTTGCTACAAGTGTTCTCTCCCTCTATACAGCTGTTCTGCATTCACAATGATACATTTCCTTTCTGTCTTTGGCATGCACATGCATAAACATAAACAGCAGATTAGAAACCCAGTTAGTTATACTTAAATGTGGCCAAGAAATTGCCTTTTTCCAGGAGGAATCTAACTTGAAAGGTTTCTCTAATCCCCTATCCTGAATATGGAGACCAGGTTTCTAGTATTCATTACATTTTAGAATTACGATTGCTACAGAAAGCTGTCTGTAACCTGGATATTTAAATATAATAATAATAATAATAATAATAATAATAATAACTTTATTTGTATAGTACTTATCTAAACAAGGTTACAGTGCTTCACAAAATACATGAGAGTTCACCAAAAAAAGAGAAGAAAAAGTAACCATACAAAATGGAACACTTACAGGAATGGTTTTTCGAACATTTTTCGAAAAGCTTTTTTTGCTTTCTTGCTGAGAGTTTGAACAGAAGATTACCACTCTCAAGTCTGTAAGGTAAATATGAAGCCACTGCCAGCAGCCAGTTAGCTTAGCTTAGCATAAAGACCGTAAACCAAGAGCAGCTAGCCTGGTTCTGTCAAAAGGCAACAGAATCCGCCTCTGAGTGCCTCTAAAGCGCAATAATTAACACAGCATATCTCCCTGCTGGAGCTGCTCCCCCCGCGACCCGACACCGGATAAGCGGACGAAGATGGAGATGGAGATAGTTTTATGTTATGTGTTTATGTTATCTGCAATCTGATAGATGGTTATCGGATTTTTATGATAATAATATTAGTATCAGCCTAAAGAAACAACAACAACAAGTTATGGTTTTACAGGGATTATATGACAGACTATTTCTCAGCTAGGAGCAGTAACTTCCTGGAGTCTCTGTTGGTGGTTTCCCAACATGTAAAACAAATTGGTGTGACAATTCCATGGTTTTGTGTGAGATATTCTTGACACATGTCCAGTTTTACAGTTCTCTAGGGAAAGGTAAAAACTAGTATCATATACGTTTTTAATTTCAGCATTTTGATTGCATTATGTTCCTATTTCCAAATGGTTAGGGTTATGTTGCTGTTAAGTTAAATAATGCCAGTGTTCTTTTCAGTTGTATGTATGTTGTTGTAATGACTGTTGCAATGCTGGCTATAGGTACAGTACAGTACATTACTTTGTAAGCTTTCATAACGATTTATTTTACTGTAATTCCACATTAACACTGCAGCGGAACTTCACATTTTTCTTCAACACCTATACAGTCCATTGCACATTACCAATTCTGTCACTCTTCCATCCAGAGTGCTGGAATCACACTAATGTATGAAAATATATATTTCTTACTCGTATAATACACAACATATGACCTATATGTATATATGTAAAACCGGTTAAGGTTGGCTGATCATAGAGATGTGAGGTTATTGTGCTATGTGTTGGTTTAACAAGTACCTTGGTGGCTCTTAGTTTCCTCTCATACTGGCCCTTCTCTCCCTCCAGCTCCTCCACTTTGCTCTTCAGATGCTTCATTTCTTGTAACAAATCCTGCAGAAAAACCAAAACACAGCATTGCAAAAATCACATCTACAGTAAATGTCAAAATCAACAACATTACTGAACTGTGCACATGCCAACATATAATTGGGAGGGTATTCAAACATCAGGTTCACATTCAGTGCAGTTATAAAGGTCTCCAGGACTGAGCGGTACAGTGGTTAATAAAGGAAACATGAGCCTCCTGAAACAGATACCACAGCGTGCAGTTATCAACAACCAGGAAAAGGATGAACCCGAAGACCCAGAACAAGACTCAAAGCTGTTCCAGGCATTGCCATTGTCCAAAGGAAAACTTGTACAATACATATTACTATACATATCCCCTTCCACCTGGTCAGTGTAGGAGGAAACAGACAGATGTCGACTTTGTTAGTAGAGGGAGGAACCATTGTCATGCAAGCAAACCACATCTAATGAAATAATAACAATAAGCCTGGTCCAAAACCCAATTTTATAGGATTTAAAAAGACAAAATTCAAATCGGGACTGAGATGTGTTTTTCCAAATGCTTCAAATACTTAAGGAGATAGGCAGAGAAAGGGGCAAGTTTCTGAATAATTATGCCCTTAGCATCTACTGTATTTGCAAACAATTACAGTAGGTAATACTACTTTTAGCTATTGTAGGGTTTCTTATTTTACCATATTGTTACAGACTCAGCTTCAACAACCTTGATAACCCCTTAAAATGATTAGAAGTATTTGGAAAACCAATCAAAGTCTCCATATCTGCAAGATCCCGAGTAGAGCATGGCCCCAACATCCTACAGTGCACACACAGACACTCTGAAGACACACTACAAGAGGTTGTTAGTTTGATTCTGTGAAAATTTCCAAATACCGGGTGGTGTGTGGACTGGTTAAAAAGGGAGAAGAGAAGGAGAGAAGAAATGATGGGGAAGGACGGGAAGATGAGTTCATCCATCAAGTCTCCCTACATGTACAGTCTGTCCTCCATTGTGCAGCCGGGCGTCAGAGCCAGATGGGCCCAGGTCTGAGCTGGCTAACCCAACCTGAGGGCCGTGGCCCGGGGTTTGGCTGCCTCCGGGCTCCCCCTGCTGGGCCTCCCTTTCCTCCAGAGCCCGTTTTTCCTGGATACGAGTGCTTATCTCCTCTTGAAACCTGCACATCTGCTCCTGAAGCTCACTGATGAGATTTACCACACACTGGGAGGGATGGAGTGATGGAGCACAAATGAAGGGCAGTGAAAGAGATGAATTGGTGAGATAAAGAGAAGAAAAGAGATATGAATGAAAGTGAGTTGCGAGAGGAGAGGAGTGGAGAGGAGAGGAGAGGAGAGGAGAGGAGATTAACATATTTGTTAATCTCGTCAGCATTTGGGAATGCCTGTTTCCATATCTCGAAGACTGTTGGCTTCTACTGAGGAACCTCAAAACTTCACAAAACACTCAAAAAACATCTGAACAACATACAAAACATTAATTTGCGAAAATGAGTGCAGAAGGAATTAAAACGGTGTAAAATAAAGATAATAATAACTTGAGGATGAGGAGACATAACCATCAGCAGCACAAATGACACACTACAACATATAACACCACTGAAGAACCCAACAGTAGCTTCCCTTAATACAACTATCCAATTATTGCAGATGTATCAAATCAGTGCATATACCGGCTGACGTATTTACGTAAGTAAACAAATGTAATTAGTAGGCATTTTGTTTTTGTCCAAAATATTATTATTAGCCAATGTATTTTTATAATTTTTTTTAAACTCCCAGTTTAAAATCAGTACCTGGGCTATAGTTTCTACACTCAGGTTAAGAGATTAGTTAGTTAAATATTATACATTTATAAAAAATTTAAGTTCCCTGAAGAAGACCCATACCACAATCTTTTTCTAAACCTGATCAAGCAGTGTTGCTGCCTAAACCTAACCAAACTGTGTCAATTTCACAACTTTAACGACATGTTTAAAACCGAGACTCTAATATATGAAACGCTCCTATGGGACAGAAATATGGGGTAGAAAAAACAACCAATATCGCTGTATGGTTTGGAGGACTTGTTGGAACATATACCCAGACAGAGGAACACAGGAAAAGAAGAGAGAGTTACTACAGACAAACAAAGAAGGTTCAGGTAGACAGAAGAATGCATACAGTACAAATGTTCTATCATGTGTATTACTTGTGAAACTTTTTCACAGCCAGTTACATAAAACAAAAATGCATGGTCATCAGTTTGTTTCTGAAAAGCTGTTATTTTAGTAATTCAGCGTGTTCACCAGATAAATGTGAGTTTGTGTGTTGTGTTGGAGTAGTTTCTTGAGATGAAAGTGTTTGGCCCTTAGGAATGCTTAGACTGGATGCCTGCCATTCTTCCTGCCAGCCGACCGGAGTCTTGCAGCTGTTACAAACCACACACACACACACACACACACACACACACACACACACACACAGACACAGACACACACACACACACACACACACACACACACACACACACACACACACACACACACACACACACACACACACACACACACACACACCCTCACTTTGCTTATAAAAATGTAGACCTATATATAGAATATAGAAATATAATAACAATAACTTATAACAATAACTTATTTCACCAGTAAATTCCTGTTAACGGCAAAAAAAATCACTGGATGGGAAAAGGGTATTTTACACTTTAACCCTTACTTTGAATGCATCACGAGGCTGGCGAGGCAAGGCTGAGTCTGTGTTGTTTTTCAGACAACGGCAGCTACAGTCTGGTGTCTACAGTGAAATACAGACACACTTTTACACTGTAGCTGTCAGCATTTTAACCGTGTTTACTCCAGCTGCTAGCTAAGGGTAGGCTAACGTTACCTGCTGCCAAGTGTAGTGTTAACTAGCGTCCTGTGCGGCGATGTTTCAGTTCCCTCTAACGTCCGTTTTCGGAGCATCAGAGAGAAGCGCAGGCATTTAAGTGGCACCTAAATAAGGCACCAAAATCCGTGTTGCTATTCGGTTTGGTAGATAGCGGTCGTTAAGGCACCGGTGCCGTATTAGCACCGGGTCTCGGACCCCCGCCCTCAAAATAAAAACTCTTCGGATATACACGATTCATGTGGATGACATTTTCTCATTCAAAACGGCGATTTTCCCCGAAAAGCGACTAGTTTGCAGGTATGATTAAAGTGTCCTTGTCAAAGGTCCTCCTGAGAGTGCTGGCCTGGTGTATCCGGGAAAAAACAGGAACAAAAGGCTGTTACTCGGTTGATGTGGACCTTTAATAATTCTCAATTATAATTCTCATTCTACAAAGTTGTTCGGGTACAGGCAGTACACAAGGGGATTCAAAACACAGCCCTGGGGTGCTCCGGTGATAAGGAAAAGGATGGATGAGGTGTGTACGCCCACCCTCACCACCTGGGGTCTGCCTGTCAGAAAGTCGAAGATCCACATGCACAGTGAAGTGTTTAATACCAGGTCCTAGAGCTTTCTGACGACCCTGGATGGAACTATGGCGTTAAATGCTAATCTGTGAATCAATGAATAGCAATCTTACATAGACTCCTTTCTTTTCCAGGTAAGATAGGGTGGTGTGGAGAATGTTTGCTATGGCGAAACTAGTAAACTAAGTAGGCAAACTGTAATGGGGGCCACTGTGCAGGGCAGTCATGTCATTTTTGACCAGCTGTTTAAAGCATTTCATCACTACAGAGGTGAGTGCCACTGGGCGGAAGTTATTAAGGCAGGCTGGTCTTGTTCTCTTGGGTACAGGAATGATTGTGGACTCCCTGAAGCATGTGGGTATGACAGACTGAGCCAATGACAAGTTGAATTTCATTGTGAATACTGGTGCTAGTTATCAACAATTTGAGGACCCACCCACTGATACCGTCAGGTCCTGCTGCTTTCTTGGTGTTCACATGCTTGAAAGCCCTCCTGACATCATGCTCAGAAAGGGAAATAACCTCTGCTTCAGCTGTTTCTGCTCATGCAATTCCAATGGCCTCGAATCAAGCATACAATATATGCTATAGATGCATCAGCACTTGAAAAGGAGAAGGGGGGGGAGGGGGGAATCTATCATAGTTTGCTTCTGGGGTTGCTCTCCTGGTATTGTAGTTCCACTTTCTTCCCGTAGTTCCACTTTCTTCCAGTTGCCTCGTTATCTTTTCACAATGTAGGCTGCTGCTTTATAATTGTCCATGTTTCCAAACTGCAGTGTGCATTTTTGGTAGGCAGTTCATGTGTTCATGGCATTCCGGATGGTTTTGGTAATCCAATCTACCACAGAGACAGTGAACCTACACAATAATAATATATTTGTAACTTATATAAAATAATAGCCGAACCACAGCAATGTCTTGGAACCACAGTGTGAAAACATCACAGCAACAAGTGTTGATTTGCATCAGATATGTCACTGAAATGAATACTTTTAAGGATCTTAAGTTCAGAATGTTGTTTCCACGCGAGCTCGGCAGATTAGAGTTCACACTTTCTCAAAAAGGCAGACGTCCCTGACAGTTACGTCCTACAGGATTGTGAATGTCTTGCATGTTCCCTTTGTGTTTCGCCATTGCAGAACAGAAACCGATATTTCCACAGTACACAGACTGATCTAATAAAGTGGCGCATGTATGACACGCCAATTCGTATGCCGTTTTTGCGTGTTATCAAGACGCACAATCGCTTTTTAGCGTGTTTATCAATGCTGTTCGGCCGCCATTGAACTACATTACGTGTGAATTTTCACCGTAGCGAGTAGTATGAAAGGACATAAGTCCGCAGAGGGAGTTTGGCTAGGGTGGCGGATGGGTAAAACACAGGACTTGCACCCAGGAGAGCTGGGATCTAGTCCCGCGTGTGGCATTTGTCAAAGTTTTTTTTTTTATCCCTTCCCCAATGTTTCTTTCCTAAACCCAACCATTTATTGTTTTCCTAAGCTTGTGACGTTGGTCACCGTCATGTTTTTGTCGTTTTTTTGCGTTACTAAAGCCTTTCCCAATGTTCTTTTCCTGAACCCAACCTTTTTTTTTTTTTACACGCGTGTGACATTGTTCTCGTGATAGTATGACACGTTCTCGCAATAAGACGCCACCTGGCTGTATAGAGCGTAGACATACATGTGGAAAGCTCAAAACACGCCATTTGGCTTTAGGAAAGTGGCGTGTATGTTTACGCAAAATCATGATGCCATGTTGCAGTACATCATGTACATTTTTTATCTCTTGCCATCTGTCTTTTCCTTTCTCTCCATCCTCTGTCTACTCCTGCTGATGCTCATCATGCTCCATCCATGTGTGTGTGCAAAACATGGGCCTCTGCATGTCAAAAATGCTTCATCGTGTTTATTCAATCAAAGCATGGCCGTGGGTGCTGGATGCCTTGTGATAGCTACACACACACACACACACACACACACACACACACACACACACACACACACACACACACACACACACACACACACACACACACACACACACACACACACACACACACACACACACACACACTAGAGCAACTCCGGTTTCTTGTGGTGCCAGTGTGGGGCAGCTGGGTGCCACAATGAACCAAGTCCAATCAAATAAACTAGTGAAGACAAGCAAAACCTGCTCAACTAGACGAAAGTGGTGTGCGTGTGTGTGTGTGTGTGTGTGTGTGTGTGTGTGTGTGTGTGTGTGTGTGTATGCGTGCGTGCGTGTGTGCGTGTGTGTGCATTCCATTAGTTGTGTATGTGATAAGTAACAACTAGAGACCATCTTGCACTAACGTGCTTCTAGCGGATATAATGCAGTTTTGGGAATCTGAAACATCAGCTATTACACAAAAAGTCACAAAATTCATCTGGTGAGCAAATTTTGTGTTTTTATTAGGGGAACGACGAGTGTTGAGGTTGGCCTCATGCAGTACACTGCAAAAAAAAGGTTTGTTTTAAAAAGCCACACAGTATTGAGGCTCGCTATCTTTATCTGGATTTATTAATTTTACTTTTTTATGACAGTTTCATTTATAAATTTTCTTAAAGCCTCAAAAAACTTGATTAACGTATTTCTTGGCAACATGAAATGTTCATGATTAAATAAGTGACATTCAATGTTAATGTTTTGAAAACTCAGCTAATCTGGTTAATCCGGAGTGTGTGGGTGTGGTTTGATCAGATTTGACTGACAGTGGAAACATAAACAAACAACCCCACCACTTTCATCAGACTTGATTTAAACGTTGCTGAATTGTGATTGGTGCAAGAAAGTGAGTGACATCACTGTGTGAAACTTGACAGCTGTGTGAAGTCTGAACAATTGCCCCAAGTGATGTCACTTGAGTCAACATCGGTTGAAGAGGAAGACTACAATTTAGAAAATGAGAAAAATCTGGGGGTGTGGATTTATCAAGAATTGAGTTTTCAGTCTTCTGACACTCGCTCCTCACCACTGCTGGAAGCTAGAGGCTTGATGCTACATAAGCCGCTACTGCTAGCATAACACACCCGACTCCTTTACCCAAGTGTCTGTGGTCAACTGCCAATTGTAATTCTAACAATGTTATAGGAATGCTGGATTGGTGAAGTACTCTTTTATGCTTTACAACTAGTAAAAGAAAATATGCAGTAATTTAGCTTTCTATCAGTTTTCGATTGTTCTACTATTATTCAGAATGTATTGTGTTGTGTTATTCATTTTTGTCGACCAGAAATGCAGTCCATTTACTATTTGCATCATATGAGCAAAAGATTTAAAGCGAACTTCAACCTGGACCCAATATTCTCAAGTATTTGTGTAAATGGGAAAAATAATTTTACAAGGAGTCGCCCTCTGCTGGGCATTATACAAAATGCAGGTTTAAGGCACTCCTTTTATTTAGAGCGGAAGACACGTCCGTCTACTTCTTATATACAGTGTATGATCATAACACAAATGATGAAATTAAGACCCTGTAATGTGTACGTATACTGTACAGGCCCAGCAGACAATATAAAAAGAATGCTGTGACTCATTTTCAAATACGTTTTTGACTGCTCACATGTGCCACCTGATGGTTGTTGGTGTGCACTGCAGCTACTGCAACAGAAAATAATCTTTAACCCCTTTTAACCGCCGCCACGATAATCATGTGAAACGAAACCTTTAACATCTGTACTTAATCACATTAATGAAAAAATCTTGTAAATCCAATATTGCAATATATGATATGTGTGTTATATGATATTCAGGTCCAGAAAGAAGAAACCTTTTGAAATGTAATTTTGGTTAACTTGCATTTTGTTTAACACTACATGTGTTAAACCTTTCATTCAGGCAAATGCATCAGGAATCTCTGCCTAGCAACTTAAATACAAGCAGCATTTAAGTTATTAATCCCTGGATCTAAGACACAGCAGCTCTGCTAGTGTTTAATGAGTTGAGCAGCATTTGCGCTGTAAAACACACAGTTTGTTGACTTTCCATACCTCGGCTTTGTTCTGCTGTGTGTTCACGGGATTTTGTGGGTGTGGGTTGGTGTGTGGCTCTTCCATGCTGACCAGCTTCAGTTTAAGGTAGGACACCTCGTCCATCAGATCCAGCTTCTGAGTCTCCAGAGAGGTCCTGCTCATCAGCTCCTGGGAAAAACACACATAGACACTGTAAGTTAGATGCATTCAAAGCAACAGTTGAACAGCTTTTACAAACCACACCTACAGAAATGTCAAACATACACACACAGCTAGCGGAGATCAATGCAGTGAGAAGCCAGTATCCTTCTCCATTCTGTAAAATGTTCTTCCCACACTAACAGAGCAGGCTAGGCCGGGGGCCCAGACCCCACAAAGTTAAATATACACACACACACACACACACACACACACACACACACACACACACACACACACACACACACACACACACACACACACACACACACACACACACACACACACACACACACACACACACACACACACAGGCGGGCTAAAGGCTCTATTAATACATCTTTGTGCTTCTTTGGAATGGGAGAGAGAAAAACAAAGTGTGTCTAAAAGAGAGAGAGAGGCTGCTGAACATGAAGAAGTGTGTGTTTTTTTCTGTGACGCACACAAAACGCACATTTTTTTGCCAACTCTCAGTGTGTCTTTTGCTTTCGTTTCCTCATCTAACTACTTCTAATCCCACTTCCTCTTCTCTAAACTCAAATTTAGTTGGCCTCGGATTGTTGTTTAAGCCTCTGACATCCATCTTATTACACTTACTCTTGTTGAGAAAAAACATTTCAGAGGAAGTTGAAAACGAAATGATCCTGCAAAAGTTTACCCACTAGTCTGATTCCTTCCTCCGGTGCAATTCATTTTCCATTCAACTACAGATGCATAAACATACTACCTGTATCTTTTTGTCTTCAAGACAGATCAAAGAAAAGAATTGCCAGTAAATTAAGGGATTCACTTTCTTTGAACTGTTTTACACTAAACTGTCATGAAACAAGTGACCACATATTGAAATACACTAGATTGTTTCTCTAGAATTTGATCGAGTGATCTGATGTCACTTGTTTTAAGAAAACGGGGAATTGTGAGTCGATAACAAATTGAGTGACTTATCCATACACTATTATTGAGAAATTTTGAGATGATTTTGGAGACAGATTAGAACCAAATTCATTGACTTGGTTTCCCTCCATCCCTCCTGTCTACAGTTTATTATGGAAACTTTTACTGGAATAAATGGGATAAAGATGATCATTGGTGCTTTTGTTTGAAATAGCCACAGGCTGACTCCTCATGTGGGCACCTTCCATCAAAAGAAACTATTTTATAAAATTTTACAATGACATGTAAGTGATAAAATAAAGTGGATTATTGTCCTTTCATTAAGGTCTGACCTGAAAGAAAAAATGTGCCGATGTTCAACCTTATCTATTTATTTGAATGTGATTATGTTACACTTAAGTCCTTAACATGCATATTTTTCTTTTTCCCCTTTCCACAGGATATGTGGATGCCACATTGAACAAATCAGAGACAACACTCTTTGACCACAGAGGGATACCATGCCGTCCAAATAGAAAGATCACATGGTAAACAAATTGTGTCAACACCAGAGCCACAGACAGACAGCTAAAACCCCATAATCACTCCAGCTCAGCAGCGCCCCACACACACACGCACACGCACACACCCACACACACACACAAAATCTTATGGCAGCTGACTGTCAGTTTGCAATCTAACACCAGTGTCACTTACAGCAGGATAAGCCGCAGTCTTTAGAGGTATTTATCAGAACTCTGTGGTCATGGCACCACAACCAAGCTGCCTGACATTTGCTTCCCTTTAATTATATAAAGCAACACGTGACATATTATCATACTCTACAGCATTTATAGATCTCTGTGGCACTCATAATATAACACAGCTACACAGCAGAATTTAGATCTGGACTACAGTTCCTAATAACTGAAATGAGAAAATCCCCAATTTCTAAGACTCACAGTCTTAGAAAATGACTGAAAGAAGGCAAAATGTGATCTCCATGTAAGTATGTTGATGCCCATACCACATTTACACCTGGCATTAACATGTGATCTGTATTTGGATATGTTATCTGGATAAAGAAAATTGCATGTTAATGCCAGGTGTACATGCTGGGATTGGAATTAGCCAGTGCAAATTTGGATGTGGTCGGGATCGCATTGTGATAGGAGCCAGGTGTAAATGCAACCTGTACAGAGTGACCACATTCTAAATCTGCCCCGGCAACTTGAAATGTCACCTAACTTTGCCCCTTCCTGCTTAACTTAAGCAAGCCCCTGTTTGGTGCTGTGCAGGTAGTGTATAGTGGGTGAGATGAGATTATGATTTATCTGAAATCTCATTGTGTACATTTTTTGTGAAAGCACTCAACCCTACAATATCGCACAATATCGCCATTGATGTATTTGGTCAAGTATATTGTAATATTTGATTTTCTCCATATCGCCCAGTTCTAGTGGCGAAACTGAACCGAAACAGGCCACTCGTCACTGTGGCGGTGTCTCTATCTGCAGAGACCCTACCTTCTGCAGAGAAAAGAGAAAATCTTTTCTTCTTATTTTGCTGTGTGTGGGAAGTTTTTGGCCATCAGCAAAGAGCCTTACACATGGGTGTGGACCCTCAGCCAATAACAGCAAGCAGGGTGTAGCAGCCTGTTCTCAGTCCCAAGGCCACTGCTTTTGTATGTAATAGGCAAACATAGATATTGTAAATGTGGTCATTTCTTTATTTACTGTAAAATGGTTGAGGTTTGGGGCATCCTGATGGCTGCATGTTTGTGGTAAAAAGACTTATAAAACAATTCTCATACAACAGTGAAGTGAATGGAAACTGAAAATGCACAGTCCATGCTAATGAGAATTATGTTGAGGAATTTTAGTGATTGACGAAGAGTCGATTAATTCTATCTATGAATACATAAAAAAAGATAATGACCCTTGACTGAAGCTTTGTGTGTGCGTGCATGTGTATGTGCGTGCATAAATCCATGCATTGTGTGTTGTTAATGATACTTTGTAAACACAAAACTGTAAACCGAGTACACAGAAATGTACTCAATATAGTTATTTCGGTAACACTTAATTTAAGGTATCTACATAAGAGTGACATGACACTGTCACGAACACATGACGCTGTCATGACACAATCATGACACATGAACCCAAACCCTAACTCTAACCCTAACTTGTCATGACAGAAACCGAATGACACTTACTAAAAGAAGCGTTATGTCATAAACATTTATGACTTGTTTTGTCATGTTTATGACACATTCATGACAGTGTCATGTCACTCTTATGTAGATACCTTAAATTAAGTAACCGTTATTTCTCTGTCTACATAAAGGCACAGTAGGACATGTTTTCACAGTATGACTACATGTGTGGGTGGATCCCCTCTAGCATGAGAACACTGTACTGTGTTTGTGTGTGTGTGTGTGTGTGTGTGTGTGTGTGTGTGTGTGTGTGTGTGTGTGTGTGTGTGTGTGTGTGTGTGTGTGTGTGCGCGTGTGTGTGTGTGCTGACTAAGGCCTTATTAGATTAGTTGTGGTTCCCACAGCAAGTAGCAGCCCTGCGGCACTGACACATAATGTTACATGGTTGTCTTTCTCTTCTTCCTCTTCTCTTTAATTCTCTCGACATCCTGTCGCAGACATGCTGTCACCTTTTAAATCCTTAAAACTTGCTTTGTAATTAAATATTGACGAAATTTAAGAGGAATAGATTTGGGAGATGATAAATACAGTACTCAATAAAGACAACACAGTACAACCCAAACCCAGAGTCCAAAAAACGGCTAACTCCATCTTCATGTCTCTCAGCAAACACCTCGTATCACTTTAGCTATTTGACCAGCAGTCATCAACAGGACAGCGTTACACACACACACACGCACACGCACACACACACACACACACACACACACACACACACACACACACACACACACACACACACACACACACACACACACACACACACACACACACACACACACACACATACACACACAAGAAGATCAGGTGCAGTGGCAGGTGGAGATTGACTGTTTGAAATGTTGCAACAATTCACACATTTGTTAGCTATGAAGCAAAATGCATACATTTTACTGTAATGGTAGCATGCTACAAATTCTGTTTTTCAATTACACCAGAAAACAGAGAAGAGGAGAACCCTGAAGCTTGTTTTATGGTTCTACGGAGGCTCCACGCAGAGCTTTCGCCGTAGCCTACGTAAGTGGCCTGATGTTTACACTTGTGCGCTGGTGTGTGCGTCGAGCTGGCATGTGTGTGTGTGTGGAGTGTGTGGTACAGCGAGGGAGAAGTGAGAGAGTGACGGCGATTAGCTCCGGAGCAAGTACCGACTCTAGAGTCATAGTGAGAAAAACAAAGTGTCTCCCCTGTGTTTTCTGACCAAGGTGGGAAATCTTTAGCAGGAAAAGTTAACCCTCTCCTTGGTTTCATGTTGTTTATGGAGAAGGAGAACCAGGAAATGAGTCGGGGGAAATGCAACACTACCAACGTGTAGTTACATTTTTCGAGAGGTGCACGTCAGGCTACGGCGTAGGGTCCAGTGTAGACGCAGAGGGGTCTGCAGGGGCACGCCGTCAATTCGACGCAAAAGAATAAAACAGCCTTAACCCTAACCCTTACTTAGAAAAAAGGAGGAGCCTCTTTTTAATTCCTGCAGTGTTTTTATAGATAGATAGATAGATAGATAGATAGATAGATTTTTATTGATCCCAAAAAAATGGGAAATTCCAGTGTTGTAACTGGGTTATAACTGTTTTTGTTCAGTACAGAGAGCATACATTAATAAATTATAAAAGCTAGCAGAATAAAGATGATAAAACAGTATTTATTTGGGGGTTGTAGCCCTCTTCTTGACAACGAAGAGGACAAAGAGCTTTTTGAGGAGTCTAAACAGAGGGCGGATTCTGTGATAAACAAAGCTGTAGTCTTGTGGTGTCCAGCCTGGCAGAGCTCATGAGATTGCTTCATTACTGACGTCAAGTATAACAACTTAGCAGGAAAAACTTGCAGACATTCAGTGTTTAACACTACTTTATACTGGCAATCAAGTGGGACCTGTAGTCTACAGTAGGGTTGACCTACAGCTCCCAAGTAGTGCTGTTGAGAGTGGTGTTGACTTACTACTGATAAAAAATACAGTTGTCCTCAGACAATCCAAACTCAGTTCCTGAAGATCTTAAGAACAAGATTAAGAACCTACAGCCTGTACAGGTTACTGGATGATGGATATTCCATACTTGAGATGTTTTATTAGGACAACTGATGAACCCTCTAGACAGCATGAAAGACAGAAACTCTACTGACTTCATGCTACACATTATGATAGCCTAATCACTGCACATGTAGACATACATAAATAGTCATTTTCAGACCACTCAAGTGACAAAGCCATGCTAGCAGGGCTTCTTAGGCACAGCATTACTATGCATGAAATGCTAACGTTAGCATGCTAACGTGCTGACAATGACAATGTTAACATGCTAATTTTTAGCAGGTATAATGTTTTCCATCGTAGTTTAGCGTTTTAGCATAGTAACATTTGCCAATTAGCACTAAACACAAAAAAAACAGCTGAGGCTGATGGTAATGTCATTAGTTTTGCAGAGAGAAATGAATGTGTGTACCACATTTCATCCAATATTTGTTATTTTATATATATATATAAATTATATAAATATTCTTATTTATTTATTTCAGTCTGGAATAAAGTGGTGGTCTACTGATCAGCATTGCAATCTATTGAGCAGTGTAAGTGTAAGTTAAGAGTGTACATCAAGTGTAAGTGAGTGTCTGCAAGGACAAGCTAAACTGGTTGTACTGTCTCATGGTGAAGCAATGGTACAGTAAAAAGGGTGGTCGATGAAGGACAGATTTCCATTTAAAAAAAAATTATTACTCAATGTGTTTTTTTTTCTTTTGAGACACATTTACTTGACTTGTTTGCACACAAACTATCATCATATTCTTGATTTAACCCTTGTGTTGTCTTACTTTTTAAGTTCAAAACAAAGCAGAAATTATGAATTATTTTGACTAATAGTTAAGATCAGAGGATGTTGAGTGGATCACAGACTGGTTTATGTCAAAGTTTAGTCAGGAGACTGTTTTAAAACCTATACATTTTTTTTTTGAAATGCTATAAAATCGAATAAAACACACAAAGTTCTAAATTCAATGAAAGTAATCATTAATGTTACCTGCGAAGAACGTTGTGTTCCACACAACTTTCATTCATGTTATTATAATAGGTCAAATTTGAACCAAAGCCAACACAAGTGTTAACACACCTCTGTAGGCTCAGAAAGTTATGGGAAATTTGGTCTGATATTAAAAAAATTCTCTTTTTCATTGCTTATTCATTGTTTATTCTGCAGATACAAGGTTTTTGCCCAGTGTAGCAACTTATAACTCCACCATAATTACATCTATGACATACACCTGTGCCTTAAACTCACCTTCAAACACATTTTTGAATTTTCAAAATTCCTATGTTATCTGTTAAGACAGCACTTACAGTTTCATCAGATGATGTTAAATAGACAGGCAGGTGAGAAAGCCGGCTCATTTTCAAAAAAATCCTTTCAGACATGCTTGACTTGACCAGCAGTGCCCTGTTAAAAAGTTTATTTTGGTTTTCACAGGGAAACTCTGGCCAAATGTTATTTTAATTCCAGTTTGTCTCATTTATCACGCTGCTGTATTATAATACGGAATGCTTATTTCTTTGCTCTAATTGAAGCAAATCTATGTACCCTGTCATTTTGAATAGACATTTTTACTTCAGGAACAATAACAACATTGGACCAAAAACAGAATATTTTAGGCCTCATTATACCGTTATGCAAAGCCAATATGTGTGCTTCAAACTGAGTATGAAACAACAGCAGTAACAGAGCAGTACACAGTTCTTTATCGAAAAAGTCATCTTTAAACTCAGTTTGCTTTAGAAGTAAACTTTGTCCTATCTAGGACAGCGTAATGTTGAGATTTGACCTGTAAAATCTACTTATTCTTGTTTTTGTTGAACCCTCCACATAACTGAGCAGGTGATGAGTCAGAGGAGGTCAACAGTACAGTCAAGCTGGAATGCTCTGACACACTGTGCCACTCCTTTATCTATTCACATAGAGAACAACTTTACTGTTATTAGTATTCAATTGCTTGTCTATGTTTATCGTGTCTGACTGCTGGCAAAAATGATTATGCTAAATTAGGGTATGATTTGGGATCATCTGAGAACATATGTGAAGTTTTCAATATGTGCAAATAATGTAGTTTAGTTGTTAAAATATTAACTGGCAGAAAAGTCACATTACTGGAGCCCGATTGGCCAACACACTCTTATCTCTTCTATAGCCGGGAAGACACTATGCAGATTACACATGATTTTAGGCCAGCTAATTTTAGAATTGGGCCAAATTTCTACCAGTTCAGTTACCATTTAATGGCAGGTTGAGGTGGGTCACAACTAGGGCTGGGTTCCGCATCAAATACATTTTAGGCACCCACCGAATTGCCTCTAAAGTATCGAGTATTGAAAAATGCCTCGTCATTCAATACCCAATTCCAATACCTAATCTTATCAGCGTCAGTAAGCCAATAAGCGTGCAGAATGCTTCTACCAAGCTCTAATAATGCAGGTAACTGGCTGTCTAACATTACACGTCGTGAAGGCCTGACACTCTACTTCCTGGCTGGATCACTGCCTTTGTACAGTGGATGCCTATGACTCCATCGATATGATGAGGATTGGTTACGATCTGGCTACTACGGACCATATATAGATGGTGTGAGTGGTCCTGATGAAATTTCACAGTTATGGCGGAAACAATATTATGAACTGTTAAACTGTGTAAAAAGTAATCTGTTTGTAGTGGATAATGTAGAATTGAATGATGATGTTGTTGTCACTTCTGCTGAAGTCAATGAAGCAATATTGAAGTTAAGAGATAATAAGGACTGTGGTCTGGATAGTATTACAGCTAGAAACTGTGCCCTCTGGTAGCTATGTGCTACACAGGTTTTTTTGTTCATGGAGTATTTCCTGATTCTATGCTCTCTGTTGTGCTAGTACCAGTTATTAAAGATAAAGTGGGGAAGCTGAACAGCTCAGATAATTACAGGCCAATATTATGTCCAAAGTGCTGGAGACAGTTCTATTGTGTAGACTTGAGAGGTACGTCCTGTCTACTGATAACCAATTTGGTTTTAAAAGAAAGCATGGCACTGATTTATGTATTTTTGCACTAAAGGAAATTTTAGATAAATGTAATAGGCAATTCCACAATGTTCATGTGCTTCATTGATGCTTCTAAAGTATTCAATCGTGTTAATCATGAGAAATTATTTTTAAAATTGTCTAAAAGTGGGGTCCCTGTTTTTTTTAATAAGAATCTTGGTTTATTGGTACTCGCATCAGACAATGAGAGTGAGATGGGGGAATGTTACATCTGTCCCCTTCCAAGTAACCAATTGTGTCCGCCAGGGCGGAATTCTGTCTCTGTTTCTTTTTAATATGTGTACGAATGATTTGTCTTTGATTTTAAATGCATGTGGTACAGGTTGTAGGGTTGGTGACTCCCTAATTAATCACCTTATGTACGCAGATGATTTGGTCATTTTTAGCCCATATAGTGCTTGTCTCCAACAGCTTCTGAGAATATGCACACAGTATGGTGCTGATTTTGATATAAAATACAATGTCAAAAAGAGTAAGATCATGATTATTAGAAGTAGAGAAGACAGACAGTCAACCTTCCATGACTTCTATCTGCCTGGCACTGCACTTAGGATGTGCAGTGAGATTACATATTTGGGCCATATTATTGCAAATGACCTGTATGATGATAAGGATATCTATAGGCAGCATCGGAAGCTGTATGCTCAAGCGAACATGCTCTGCCGTAAGTTTAGCATGTGCTCTGTATCTGTGAAGATCTCACTCTTCAGAGCGTGTACCTTTGTATACTGCCTACCTGTGGTGTCGTGGTGAGTAGTATTTTACAAGAATGACTAAACCTATGGTCTTGACTGAGACTGTTCTGTGAAATAAAACTGAGTTTCACTGCAGAACAGACGGGCCATATTATCTTTCAGCCAGCTACACCTGCATATTTGTCCTTTTTTCTTGTTATGTTACATTCATAGCAGAATTGTATTGTTTGACTACATTTTATTGGAATTGTCAAGGGACAAAACCAATTGGGAGTTCAGTTACAATGTTTAGTGTGGCCTGTCACCTAATGTACAGTGTAAGTTAACATGTATTAATATATAATTTACAAAGATTAATAAAACACTACAGCTGCTCAGCTTAAAAGGAACCTACTGTGTCATCCAAATATTGTAGTACTGTCTAGTTCTGTAATTCAACAGTCAACTTTTCTGCTTTTTTTGCGCAAAGAGCAAATTGCGTATCATGTGTAGGTGTCTCAAGCTGTAGAATAGGAAAAACCCTGCTTTACTGTAAAAGATTGGTTACGATTAAAACCAGGAAAAGACAACACTTGTGTCATATTACGATATTCAAACATTAAAGGGAAACTTCACCAATTAGCATTAAGTTTTGTATCAGTAGAAACACGGTAATATTTTTGAATGACCATTCTTCCCTCCCTCATGTCCCCCTGAGAGGGGAGATCTCTGTATTGTGGGTCTGGAAAAAAACCTCAGATGACGCAAAATGACGATTTTTGCGTAATCTGAGGCTTTTTTGCCCAGAGGCAAAAGACTACAGTCTGTATGCCTGTATTAGGAGCCACTTCCGCATAGCCCAAAGGGGGTTGGACTGTCGGCTTTTTCCGGAGATTGTTGAGGAAAAAACGAGTTTCAGCCATCTTGAATCCTTGCTTAGCTTCTCAGCAGGAGCAGAAACAGTTCATCCCGACGGAAATTTTAGAACAACAATTATGTGCGTTCAAACTACCGCACACGTATACCACCGGGATACATTGGAACACATCGGAGAATATGCAGGACACTTTATTACGGACGCAATACTCCACACACTACGCGAGCTTCGCCTGCACGGAGACCAGCGGTGTTGCTCGATGCCTCTGGCCGGTAAAGAGACCTCATCAGTGGGGAGCGTTGAACAAGTGAGCCAGCCATCTGTTCACCAATCGTGCTTGCAAGTGTCTGCTTGCAAGTGTCCGCAAGTCTCTGAACTCCCAACGTGAGTTCAGAGACTGCTGTGCTGTGTTTTTGTTGTTGTGGAAATATTGCTGTGGACAATCCAGCCTGCTGTCACCGGGTAAGACTACTAGTGGAGGTGGGCTGTGTTACCCCGGACTGCCTGTTGCAGAAATGGGGTGATTTGTATCCAACTAACTGCTAACTGCTGGTGGAGTTTGTGACTGTAAAATGCAGACAATTCTAGCTACATCCCACGCAAATGTACGGCTTTAGTTTATACTCAATGTTTATACCACAGCCCACAAGAGCTAATGCTAGTAGCTATGTGTTAGCCTTCTTTTATTACATGGCTTGGTTGAATTCTAATGTAGAATGCGGTCTGTTATTTCTCTGCTATCAATCAATCCGCTGAAAGAAGTCCGGATAATGTATCAGCTGTGGCAAAAAAAATGCATGTTTTAAATGTGTAACACCACTTGAGCCACGGTGAAACGTTTTTTCCAGAGCCGTCTTTCTCTATCACTCTGGTTTTTTCGTGTAATGGTTGAAATGACAATAAAACACACTTGTTGAGTTGATTGTCTCACTGTCTGTCTGTAAAGGGTAGGCGTGGCTAGGGAGTGGCCTCATACAGCAGCAAAGCAAGTGCATTCTGGGATATGGTGTCTTTCATCCATGAGCCAAAAACACATTTTCTGGCTTATCTTGGCCTAGAAGGCACCAATTTCAATTTTCTTTTCACATTTCTACTACATAAGTGACCCAATTTAAAGATATATTCAGCTTTCCAGTGGTGAAATTTCCCTTTAAGACAGAATCTAGCCTCATATATTGATGTTGATATAATATCGATATACAATGCGCTATATCCCTACAAATGGTTTCACATTATTCCACTGATAGACAGGCAGCAATGCACAAGACAAATACTGCTAGCAAGTTAACATGAATGTAAACAATGCAAGTTTCAAAATGTAAATGTAATTTCTAGCGTGCCTGCTAGCAATAGAACCAACGCCTATTTTTCACGCAACACACAAGTGTGTCGGAAACGTTTCCAGGCAAAATAGAATAGGAAAAAGATGTAAATATGTTGTTTAGACATGAATACATATTAATAAATGACATGTTGATGTTTGAAAGCCTCTAGGTTTTGATATAAATGCAGATATAAATGTAATAAAAAAAAAAATTGATTTTCTAATATTGCACCTGTCAATACAGAACGAAATATTCTGCCGTAATATTTTGCCGTCAATACTGCCGACGTTGTCTTTGCTGTAATCAAATCAGTATATATTTATGTTTAACATGGTATTTCATTTTATCAATGGGAAACATACATGTGTCCAGACAAGGCTAGCAGCAGCAGCGCCGCGTCAGACACGTTTCTGGTGTGTAAAGACATAGAAAAATCCACGCAGCTGACACGCAACAGAAACGCAACGCTCACGCCACGCAGCCAGTGTGTAACCGGCCTAATTCTGCACCAAGGCTGAATTTCGGGAAAGAGTCTTCAGATACAGTATTAGGGGACCACTAAGGTCTATATAAAAGCATCCAAAGAACACCATGTCATGGGACTTTTAAAAAAGAACATGAAACAAGTGTGCCACACTGAAAATGCCTTCTAACACATAATGGAGTATCAGGAACACTAATTAACCACCTGGAGGCTTGTGAATTATCTATCATTTAATCATATATATTTGATTAAACAGGACTTTTACATATTGCAATTTTTGTCTAAGTCATAACAGTGTGTGTGTGTGTGTGTGTGTGTGTGTGTGTGTGTGTGTGTGTGTGTGTGTGTGTGTGTGTGTGTGTGTGTGTGTGTGTGTGTGTGTGTGTGCGTGTGTTTGTGTGTGTGCACATTACCTGTTGTAGCATCTCCTCTGTAGAGGCTAGTTTCTGCCGGTGTTCCTCCAGAGAACTCTGTAAGTCTCTGATCTTCTCTCCCTGGGCCTCCACCTGGTCGGTCAGAATGCTCACCTAATGGGTGACATATTCATTCTCTATTAGGACACATACTGAGACACAGAGCAGAACTGTGCAGATGCAGAAAAAGACGCATAGTGATGTCGCAGATGGAAACTTAGAGCCATAGAAACAAATGCATATACACATATTTATTCAGAAACCAACGAACCACACAATAATGTAGTGGCAAAGATTTTCTTTGTTAAAAAAACACCACCTACCCAAATTTCATGTGCACACAAACACAAATATACATTTTACTTCATACACGCATCACCATGTCTCTTTCTCTTCTTTCACTCCACACACAAACACACATTCATCCTGGCATACATCAACTCCAACACACATTTACTCAGCAGTCTGTTGCTCAGGAATGCGTTGCACATTTAGTATAACCTCCCTGAGAACACGCTCACTTCCTGCCAAACATCACACACACACTTCAATTCTCCTGTTTTCCTAAACTATGCAAAATCGCTCTGACAGCAGCTGATTCTCTGTCACTTCAGCTTCTCTGAATGTTACCCCTGCAGCCATGTCCTGTCTCACAGCACTCTGGCAATAAAGAATCTCGTGCAAAGTTTCTGGCTCAACATGTATCAAAATCCAGATTACAACGAAAGCAAGGACATGTGTTGTTACAGAGATGTGTGAAGGATCTGGTAGCCTGCGCTAACAATGACTAGTCCCACAAAGAAGTGAGTAAATGAATGAACAAGTACAGTATGTGAATGAGTCACATCTAAGTGTGTGTGTGTTTAGCACCTTAAACATGCATTTGACTATTACCTGACAAATGTAATGTATAATCTATCAGCTATAGACCCTTATTTAAAGGTGAAGCACCACAAAGCAAATAAAAGACGAGGCGTGATTTTGATATGACTGTAAAAACCTTCTAATGTTGAAGAGAAAGACTCTCTTACCTCTTCTGTGTTTTGCTTCTGACACACACACACACACACACACACACACACACACACACACACACACACACACACACACACACACACACACACACACACACACACACACACAAATGTAGGTGAAAGGTCCCCACTAGGCTACAGGAAAGTTAGTTACTATACACAGAGTGTGTACATGCTAACACAGACACAATGAAGCAAGACACCTCACATAAACAGTCCTGAAGGAGAGGCAGGTGAAGAGAAAGTAAAGCAAAGAACATTGAAGCAGGCAACCTGTCAACAGCCAGTTAAATCTTAAAGCCCCAGTCACCTTGTATATAAACCAATCACAGCTGGTGCAAGATGCAGAATGTGTAACGAGTAGGTGTGGGAGTGAGTGGTTGGTGGGAAATGAGATATGGACTTTGACAACTTTATGAACCGGAGTGATCCAGGCAGGTGGTGTATTTTAACTCAACATTTGAAAAAAAGATCCACTCACATACACACAAGTACACACAGGTGAAGAGAGCCTGAGGAGCAGTTTGAGAACTGTGATTTAAGTTAAGAGCAAGGTACAGGGATCACCGCTCTATGAACTAGCTATTAAAGTGATCTAAGAGCAGCGAGAGCCTGTTGACATCATATAGTGACAAGATATATAATCTTCTGCCTTACCACGGTAGCACTGATGTTGAAAGTTACTGTAAAAGTTGTCAGTAAACACATGCTTAGACAGTTGAAGCTGTCCGGGCATGTTTGTTATGAAATATCTAAAGAACTAGGATTACAGACTAGAAACTAAGATGTTTTTTTCCAGTGTGGCATTAATCCCTCCAGACAAATCCCTGGCTCATTTACTCATAGTAGGAATTCAAATAATAATGTCAAAATAAACACATCTGTACTAGATTACAATTATGATTATCTTTGATTGTGGGGGTTTTCATTTTTTAGCAGAAGTAGGACGACAAAAGTCCCACTGAATCCAATGCAGAGACAGACAGATGTGTTTTGGCAGTAGAGCAAGGAGGATGACACGCAACAGTTCCCCGCTGGAATCGAACCAGGGACTTTTGTGTTTCCATGGTACATATTTTAGACTGGACAGTCTCAGAACACACTGGTGAAACGTATTGATTGTGCAGTCTTTCTCGCAGTCGGAATCTCTAAATTCCCAGTTGCAAATTTTAATTTTGGAATGCCTCATGAAGTCAGATTTCCAACTTGGAAATGAGAACCTCACCAAACCCGACATCACAATCCAACATGGCTGCACCGAGCATCAACAGTACTATGGCTGTGTATTTTGAATACACAGAAAAATGCATTTTGGTACAGTGTTTGTACCTGTAAAATACCACATAATGCGTTGTTATCAAATGGTATGTCTAACAATGGGTAACCTGGCTAGAGTCCCCCCAACCCGTTAAATATAATAGTTTTCTGACTTGTTACAGAACATGGTCAACTCCGGCATGATTACATTCACAGTTCCCACCTCAGACTTTCGAGGTAAACGGAATGTAGCATTAGTAGGATAAAACACACACACACACACACACAGACAGACAGACAGACAGACAGACAGACAGACAGACAGACAGACAGACAGACAGACAGACAGACAGACAGACAGACAGACAGACAGACAGACAGACACACACACACACACACACACACAGTTCTGACCTGTAGCACCAGAGACTCCTTGTCTCCTTCTAGGCGGAGCAGTCGTTCTTGGTAGGTTTCATTGTTGGCTGGAACACACAGGTTTACCTGGATGAAGACGCATAAAAACATGGAGGTAAAAAAACTGAGCACCACTATTTTCTGCTGGGCATTGTTCTTCTTACATGAATGACTGAGTTAGCTTTATTTTAGTCTCGCATGGCCAGACCTTCCTCCACAGCGCTGCGGAGGAGGGTCTGGCTAGACAAAACAGCATTCCGGGATAGTAGAAAAAGGGCTTTGGTTTATTGGCATTCCTTTAAACCAATCACAATTGTCTTGGGCAGGGCTAAGCGCCGGGCAGATCCACAGAGCTGCTGCAAAACAGCTTTGGGAAGGAACTTCTTGTTTTGGTGGAACGTGTGTACGTTCAAAGGTTGTTTGTTTTTGAATATAATAGTTTTCCGACTCATTACAGAACATGTTTCATTCACAGTTCTGACCTCAGACTTTTGAGATAAATGGAACGCAGCATTATAAGGATAAACACACACATACACACACACACACACACACACACACACGCACAGACACACACACACACACAGACAAACACAAACACACACACACACACACAAACATGGCCACTGATTAGTAAACATGATGCAGCATTTTCGCCAGACAGTCAAATTACAACTAGACAGTTAATATGAAGATTAACACAAAATTTACGGTAAATGTATACACACACACACACACACGGGTCTTCATTGTCATGTGCCCCTAGGTGGCCTAGCGGTAGAGGCTCTGTTCTTTGATTCTGACCTGCGGCACCACAGCAAAAACGTGTCTTTTTCATTTATTATTGTGCACAGGTGTGTTGTAATTAACTTAAAAGAAACTCAGTTACTCGATGTCTGCAGAGCGTATCACACAGCGTGGCACAATCATTGTCTGAAGCAAAGCACGAATGTTGCTGAACGAATAGCAGATTTATTCCACCAAAATGCCACAACAAAATTGAAACCGCAAGTCCCAGTTAAACCACCACTGCAAACCCTCATGTTTTACACAGCATCTGCTTTTTTTTTATACAGCCAGTATTCAAAAACCATAGCTCACACTGCGAGCTGTGTACACTTTGTTGTTGTGGAGACAGGTCTGGCAATGCGATACACATATGGCCTGCCCTCTATACTTTCACACCGATGACCAGGGTTTCACCAAGTTTGGAAATTCAAACCAAGCCAGTCAACATGATCACCTGGGACAACATGGGAGCACTGCATAACAATTACCTTAAGTTCTAGAAATGGGCGTGGCTTTACACGTCATATTCAGTGAACAACAAACATCACTCCCATCCAGCTGTGTACCAACAGAACTGTTTTGTAGCTACTTGAAATTGTCATTGTACAGTAGAGAGAGAGAGAGAGAGAGAGAGAGAGAGAGAGAGAGAGAGAAAGAAAGAGAAATAAAGCTATTTGTTGATGATGGTTCCGCAGTAACTACATTCTGATTTCTCCCCTCTGAGTATTTATTGCAGCAGCTGAACAAGGAAGTAGGTTACTCTAGTATCGATGTTTGACCATTTTAAGACGAGGGGAGAACATTTCTCCTTGTTTGATTTTATTTAAAGTAAAGATGGGCTTTGCTGTTGTCTTCACGACTCATTTTAAAATAGACAGAGAGAAAAAAGAGAGAGATTTGTGCTACGCAGCAGCCGAACTGAACTGCAGTCTGCGGACGTTTATCACTCTGGTGCCGCGATGTGTGCTGAATGGATGCCGCTCACTTGCCACTGCTGTGCCACTGTTGTAACACCTACAACTTTCATACAATATGGCTATTATTCAACTTTTCAAGATATCATATTATTAGAACAATTATCACTTTTCAACATTTCTTACGTCACCTTTTTCTTACACATTTTTAACCAGCAATTCATTTTAGCTTTAGCATTAGCTTTTTAAAAAAAAAAAACTGTCATTATTCCACATCTTTTTTACATTAGTGGTGTTATTCAACTTGTCAATGATATTCATACTTATTAAAACCATTCCCACTTTTCCAACTATTCTCACTACTTCAACTTCTTCTTATGGATTTAAGCTATTAATCCAGTTTAGCTTTAGCAATTTAGCTTGTCAGCATTCACACGCATTTTCTGCAGGAAATGCATTTTCTAGTTAAATATGTTATCATTGTACATCACTTTGTAGAGATCTGTTTTCACTTAAGCATTAAAGGGTATTTTTCTTTTGATAAGTGTAAAAATCTTAAAAAATGTAATATTCATTCCGGGTTGTAAAACAATAAACCACAAAAACTCCCATGGGGAGTAAATACTTTTTATAGGGACCTGTGGCTGTTAAAGAAAGCTGTGCTGTCCCAGATTTTCCCAAAAATGACAGACACCTCTGTCAGATCATAAATCACACACACTTTGTTAGATAAAATGAAAATTCTGAATATAAGAGTGAGAGTACTACAGATGTAAGCTCCACATTAATTGCATGTTGATCCACTGATGCAGGAATCTAGCCTAGAAATCTAGACTCCCCCTAGTGGCAGCAAATTTATTTGGCAGCTAGGGGGGTCTAAGCACTCTCCGTTGTCTTTCAAGCTGCAAAAACCAAATTTTGGTCAGGCCAATCACATTGTGTATAGAGTCGGTGGGCGGGGCTTATGGCTGCTGGGAACAGTGGACTTCTGGAAGACTTGGAGTTAAGCTTTTCTTTGATAAAAGAACAAAGAACGGCACAGAAATCATTCTTAGCAGCCACACAGGCAATTGGGAGAAAATTATGTATCAGGCTTTGTCTAGAAATAGAAATGCTTTGTAATAGGTTTTTACACGCTGTGAAAGATATCTTTCCGTTTGGTCAGAAGCTCTTTTGCCAGTTTTATACAGTGGTCCATAGCTTTTAAGGTTATAGCCGAATGTGTGTTCCACAACTCGAACTAATTTAAACGATGTAAGGCTTAAATGATGTAGTCAGTACAGTTTCCATTTCTCTCTAAAGAGTCAGATTATCCTGTCTTTGAGTGTCTGTGTCCAGGGTTGCTGACTCTTTAACTGCTCAGCCCTGCTGCTGCTGCTGCTGCTGGGAAATTGAGAGTGTGGAAAACATTATTATCCAGCTATGAAGCCTGGACCTGATAAGATAATGTTTCTGCTTCTGTCAGCTTCCCAGCAGAGGAAAGGCTCAACAGTCCCTTCACGTACAATATGCTAAAAAATCCTCAGTTTAATTAGAACTACATTTATCAAGATTGGTTACAAATACAGTATCTTTTGATGTTAAAAGACTTCAAGCAAGCTGAGAACAGGGGGGGCATGATGTCTCTCTCTCATGGGTGGGCCAAATTCTCTGGGCGGGCAAAGCAGAGAAAGGGGAGGTAACCTTGCTCCTTATGACCTCATAAGGAGCAAGATTCCAGATCAGCCCATCTGAGCTTTCATTTTCTCAAAGGCAGAGCAGGATACCCAGGGCTCGGTTTACACCAATCGCCATTTCTAGCCACTGGGGGACCATAGGCAGGCTGGGGGAATGCATATTAACGTTAAAAAACCTCATAAAGTAAAATTTCCACGCCATGGGACCTTTAAAGCTATAGTGTATAGTTTCTGTCGACCCCATGAGGAATTATAAGTAATGACCACATCACTGTTGGCGTTAGGGATGCAACGATTATAGATTTTGTTGGTACGATTATAGTCTGAAAAATAATCATGGTTTAATGAAAGAAATAACACAGCAACAGTTTTGAATGTTTTGAAAATGATATATGATCAATCACCAACCTTTTTTATTTAAATTCATCTTAAAAGATTAGAGACTAGAGGTGAATCAGTCACACCACAAACCATATACCATAAACATTAGACATGTGTATAAAACAAACCATCTGTTTAACAAGAAAATAATCCACACACATTTGTCAAAATTATGATCCAAACACACGTCAAATTGCATTGACTGCTATGGGGCCGTCTGTTTTCCATCCCCCAAAAGGGGGCGTGGCCTTGAGTTTTAGCGAAGTACCTGTATGTGCCGGTTGTGCGTATACTGAGAAAGACAGAGAGTTGTGTGGAGCTGATAGTCTTAATTAGCTTTGTAGCAACTCATTTGGCAATGGCTTGGATGTAACAGTCGTTCATTAATATCAAAAAGTTACGCACTAAAGCTTTAAGAAAGTTCCACCCTTTTAGCTGAAATGCTATGACATCAAATTGTATCATAGGGGCTTTTCTTTTACACAGAAGAACTGATAAGTAGCTTTTACAACACATTTTACCAAAAAAATAATCATACAAACTATATAACTACAAATTTTGAGGCATTAGATATGAGACCAGTAAAACTGACTGACCACATAAATTCACTAGCTACACTAGATTGATGCCAAGGCGATTTGCTATATTGCTTAAAACAAAAACCATATATTTCATGTATGAATTATTAGCTTTTGTAAGGGACAACCATAATGTATCTCAAAAAGATCGAAGCAGTCTCAGCCTTTAAATGATTTATCTGAAGACCATGACCATAGCAAGCAGCTGTTTTCAGCAAGAAAACTCAGATAAACCCACTAAGCACTACCCCCTAGTAACAAACAGCACACAAACAAAGTAAGACTAGCTAGTGAACACAGTGGAGCATTTAGTAGCTAAATAGCCACATATTTCACTCAGGGGTTGGCGGAGACCAAAACCGAGCTTAAAAGATGAATATTGGACTTATATTCATCAGGTACCTATAAATACAATTCCAAATGAATGCTAATGAATGCTCCGTGCAAGTTTCCTAAAAAGTTAGCCACTCAACTTCATAAGGTGATAATATGGAAGTGTTGTGTTTACAGGTTGTTCCTCCTTACCCTAAGTGGCCAAAAGCACTGGTGGCAAGATTTATGGGGGACAGAGATTTTAAGAAATACTAGTAACAATAAAGCTGGTGTGAAATGGCAGCTACCAATCACCGCAACCATTACTTGTTTACAGTAATCAATACTTTAATGTGTTACATTCATCTCTGTCTACAGTCCACCCCATAGCTGTCTAAACTATGGCCAAAACACATTGCCTAAAATAGTTTGACATTCCAGAAAAGAATACAAAAAGCTTGGAACTTAAAGTACATGCTCAGTGTAGATGTAATTGCTTGTAAGTGGCAGTTCCTGCCATCATGATGATGACCTAGTTTTGAAGAGGAGAATGTAAACATCTGCATTTAAGGCTTTGAGCTGGAACTCTTATCTGATGCTACCTACAGAACAATAACTGTAGAAGAAGCTTTAAGTACAAGACCAATAGAACTAACAGCTAACCAAAAGTGCAATGGTTAGAACCCTTGTAGCATTTTAATTAACATACTGTATTACATTTAAAATAAAAAGGCATATGAGAAGATGCAGCTTTAGCTTGTTAGCCTCTACACAATGTAAAACATATTTGGAGTAAGCCATACATCTCTCTCTGATTGTCTAAGAACACAGAAAGAAAGAAAAGTCTAAAACCAGCATGTAATCCTTGCAGATCTGTCTGCAGCTGATGTCAGTGATTCAGAAGATGTACTGTATACAGACTGGGCAACCTGATACATTAAACATATTAACTATGTATATAACTATATTAACTATATTTAAACTAAACAAAGAGACAAGGAAACATGGGGTAAGAATGTGTAAAATCAAAAGACTTACTTTATGCTTTACTGAAACTGTTTGGATTATCTGTCACCAAAGGTATGGCAAAAATGGCAGTGTTAGGAATCTGAAAGTCTCCCTTAACTCCTAATATTTAGGTTTATAAGTACTGTTACAGTATGACTTTTGGTTTGTCACTCCAGTGGGAGAAGCCAGGAAGTATTTAAAATGTACTGTAATCGCAGATATTAGCATCAGACTGCAGAAGTAGGGCCATTTCAGGGAAATGACAGAGCACTTCAAGGGGCTGATAAAGGAAACCAGGCCAGTCTGTTACTATCTGTCATCGCATGGTGAACTGTGTGGGTATGGAAGGAGACAAGAGAGTGAAAAAGATTTGGGGGCAGAATAAGTTTTAGGTTTATCACTTTTGGGGGCATTTCTTTTCAAGACGAACAAAACACGTAGCTAATTTTTTATTTAACAACTACACTTTCCCGCAACAGAGCAATTATTAAAGGTTGTACATAAGAGAAGTGACAGTAGTTGAAGGTATACAACACTATATAATAACAATGAATCTTAAATAAAACCATTTGCATGAAGAGATTTGTTTGTCTCTTGAAAGCTGTGCAGTGTTCTAAATGTTTTCAAATGGAAGTGCTAGCAAGAGGGGTGGGTGGGACTCCTAATGACATACAGTGTCTATGAATGCATCCAGGACAGCATCTACTGTAGAGGACTGAATTGGGATTAGGATCCCGTGGGTCCAGCGGGACACAAATCTCGCAGGAGTGGGCATTTTTAACGTTGGTCAAGCCAGGTTACTGTACCTGCAGATCTACATTTAGATTGAAATATATTTTTCTTGATAGTGTTGAGCATGCTCTAAAGATGCTTAATTATGTTACATATGGTGATAACAACAGATACAAACTGCTGTTACTGTTACAGAGTGCACCAAACCGTTGTATTCACAAACAGTAAACTTAAGGACTGCATTGCGCAACACACAGGACCCAACACAAATCTCGTGAGAATGCTCATTTTGTTTTGTTTTTTAAAGATTATTTTTTTGTGGCATTTCCATCTTTAACGGATAGGACAGCTCTGAAAGGGGGAAGAGAGAGGTCAGACTCAAACCCTGGACTTTCTGCATCAACATATAGACCTCTATATATGTGCGCCTGCTCTACCAACTGAGCTAACCCGGCCACACAGAGGATGTGCATTTTCTAACATTGCTGCAAATGGGAGCTGGCTGTCAAAAATAGACAGCGGGTCACAGGATTTAGATGCACTGCTTTATAGGTTCGCCTAACTCGGTTTTATAAGAAAATAAGTATTCTTATGTATAATAAGAACTGGATACAGTGTTTGAGGCAGAGCCCTGTTCATTTGTACCCAGAATGCAGCATGACATGACTAAGGCAAAATGTACAGGTCCAAATGTGAATGTACATTGTGTTACTCATTGTATTACCAACTGAAGGAGCCAATTAAAGAGACAAAGAATGCTACCTGCAGTAATTTCAACAGATTTTTAACAATTTGCATAATGTAATATGTGTGTGTGCACATGATAAGTCATTCAGAGAAACATCACTGTAAGTTGATGTGAGCTCTACAAGCTGATGCTTTTTAGTAAAACAACATACGTTTTTTTAAAAATATCAGATATGTATAAAAAAAAATCACTGCATGATAAATTATATTTTTTAC